>NW_012267273.1:935456-942718 GCF_000151885.1 Dipodomys ordii | reverse complement strand
AAAAGAAAAAAGCCAGAAGTGGCGCTGTGGCTCAAGTGGTAGAACACTAGCCTTGAGCTGAAGAGCTGAGGGACAGTGCCCAGGCCCAGAGTTCAGGCCTCACAACCAGACCCAAAAAAAAAAAAAAAAAAGAATTTATCTAGCCTAAAATTAGACTTTAAAAGGTATTTCAAAGACAAAAATCAAACAAAAAGACTACTCTAACAAGCCAAGAAAGGAGAGAATAAGGCCAACAACAACCCATAAACAACTCTCAATGCTGAAGATGAGAGAAAGGAACGGTAAGGAATTCTTTGTTAAACCCGTGTTTAAATGTATCTGTTAGTTTAAAGAGATTTTATATTAAATTTTTGTTAGCATACACCAGTTGTCTCGGATAGGTTCACTACAATTTCCACATATGCATAATCCAGTTTCCCAATCAACTTCGCGCCTTGTTATCACTTTCCCTTACCCCCTATCCCTTCTTAACACAATTTCAACAGGTTTCCTAGCTCTGTTTTCATACATGCAAACAGACTAGGCACACAGCATGACTCCACATCCACCTGCCTCCCTTATTAGCCCTGCCCCCTCTCACTCCTATACTGCCCTACCAAAGATTGTTTTACTTTCCCATCACCCATCCTTTCCTTTTCTTTTTTCCCGGTCCAAGACCAGAACTCTAACTTGTTACCTGTGGCCACTTTCATCCATTGGTTAGCATTCTACCAATTGAGTCATTTCTAACTCCCCTGCCATTTCATTCTTTTTTTCTTTTTTCTTTTCTTTCTATTTTTTTTGTCAGTCCTGGGGCTTGAACTCAGGACCTGGACACTGTCCCTGAGCTTCTTTTGCTCAAGGCTAGCACTCTACCACTTGAGCCACAGCACCACCTCTGGCTTTTTCTGTCTATGTGGTACTGAGGGATTGAACCCAATGCTTCCTGCATGATAGGCAAGCACTCTACCACTAAGCCATATTCCCAACCCCAGTCATTCATTTTTTTAGAATGTATTAACTGTTCTGAGAGATTGCACCAAGGTTATGTCAGGAGTGCATACATTATGTTTTCCTCAGAATAACCCTCTCCGATGCTTTTAATTTCCCTGCCCCATCACACAATATCAATCAACAAATACTTTTTTTAATTGAGAAATATCTTTTTCTTTGGTTTATTCCCTTTCGTCACTGGTTTTGATCTCTGTACCTTTTGTCTCATATATAAGTTTATCTGATGGGGAGAGGGGAAAGGGTAGCACTACAAGGGGAAGACGGAGGGTGAACCAATTCAGCAGGGATACTCTCTGGACACTATGTTGGAAAGGAAATATATAGCTTGGGGGAAGAGAGGTAGGGAGGGGAAAACCTGGGAGAGAATGAGGGAGGAGGTGATACTGTTCAGAGAAATGTATTCATTACCTGATAAATATAGCTGTAGCCCCTCTGTACATCACCTTTACAATAATAATATAAAAAATTACATCAGGAAACTTGGATAATTAGCTCTCACAAACTGATTTGCTATAGTGTGATGAAGCCAGCATGTGGACCAGCAGGGGGCGACACTGAGTAAATGTGCTCTGAAGCCACATTGTATTGTACATGTGCAAAGGGTACCTTACATTGGCATACCTCAGTACCCACAATGGGGTTTCTGTAAGTGAATAGTCCCACCGAATTTCGAGGTAGCTCAAATTTGTAACCTAAGACATCATTGAAAAATAGATTATTCTAGTAATTTTCCTTGCTAAAAAAGCACAATTTTTTTTTTTGGTTGGTTGGTCCTGGGGCTTCAACTCTGGGCCTTGATGCTGAGCTCCTCAGCTCAAGACTAGCACTCTACCACTTGAGCCACAGCACCACTTCTGGTTTTCTGATGAATAACTGGAGATAAGTCTCACAGACTTTCCTGCCCAGACTGGCTTTGAACCATGATCCTCAGCCTCTTGAGTAGCTAGGATTACAGGTGTGAGCCACTGATGCCAGCTCTAATTTTTCTTTTAAGATAAATTTAGGAGTGGTGTTGTGGCTCAAAGTGATAGAGAGTTACCCTTTAGCATAAAAGCTTAGGAACAGTGCACCGGCCCTGAGTTCAAGCCCAAAACTGACAAAAAAGAAAAGAAAAAAAAGAGAGGGATAAATTTAAAGATGAGCTGGCCATCCTTGGGATCTTTTTAACTCATCCCATTCCAATGAGTCATTGGTCAATTTCTTCACCTAGCAGAGAATATTCCAGGCTGGAATCTATGCCTGAATAGTGCTCCTGAGGCTTGAACGCAAACAACCCACCTGGTGCTCAACTGAGAACACAAACAAAGAAACAAACCCCTCTTGTCTTCCCAGTAAGGGCGGATAGTCCATCAAGCATATTTGAGGAATGCTTACAATTCTCACTAAAGGTTGGCTGAGAATAAGCCAAATGTCTCTAGATTTACTATGCTCGTGAGCACATTCAAAGTTAAACACATACCTGGCAACACTGCAATTACAGGAAATATTGAGGAGAGCGTATTCTAGCTAAGTGCAGTGGTTTCTAACTGTAATTCTACCAACTTAAGGGGCTGAGATGAAGAGGACAGGGTCATGAGATGGCTTTTCAACCAATATCTGGGCATGATGACACACCTGTCATCCAGCTATGTTATGTGGAGGCTGAGATTTGGAGGATTGTGTTTCCAAGCTGACCTGGGCAGATCAAACTGGGCACAAGTGGTTCACGCCTGTAATTTTAGCTACTCAGGAGGCTGAGATCTAAGGCTCACAATTCCAAGACAGCCTGAGCAGGTAAATTTGTGAGACTTTGTGAGACTTTAGTAGTTAATCTCCAATTACCTACCAAAAAGGCAAAAATGGAGCTGTGGCCCAAAGTGGTAGAGCGCTAGCCTTGAGCATAAAATCTTAAGGACAGCATCCAGGCCCTGAGTTCAAGGCCCAGATTGGCACGGAGAAAAGAAAAGTTTGGTAGGGGGTTTTGCTCAGCAGAAGAGCACTTGCCTGGCAAGTATAATTCAGTCCTCAGTGAAGAAAAGAAAGGTGGAGGGGGAGGAGGAAGAAGAGGAGGAGGAGGAAGAGGGGGGAACGGGAAGGCGTACAGGATGTAGCGATAATATTGACACCTGATATTGCTTCCTGCCTCCTGCTTTATTCTTCACATCCACACCACAGTCTGCAAAATGAAAGCCTCTTTGTCATATTAGTAAGTAGTACACTAGAGCAGGAGGGAGATGGAGGATTATAAGGACCCTGGGATATAGGTACCCTATTTTGGGCTGAGGATGTAGCTCAATGATAGAATGCTTGTATAGCATTCCTGAGATCCTCAGCTCCATCCCCAGCACTGAAATATATAGATATACATCTACATGCCTACACATACTTCTACATACACACAGATATCTGTATATCCAAATGGATCTAAATATATATTTATAAATATCATAGTGATGCTTTTTACAAAAATATTATGTACTAAAAAAATATTATGTACTTTATCATTTCTGGCAAATGGTATTGGCCCAATTTAAGTTTCCTTTCAAAGCAAATGTCCTTATGATTTAATAGGTCCAGTCCCAGTGCGGTGGTAGACTAGTTATCTAGCATGGATGAGACCCTGGGTTCAATTCCTAGTACCAGGAGGGGAAAAAAGCTTAGTACTAGAAACTAAACACAAAGCCTTGGGTGTGACTAAGCATGCACGCTACCCATGTCCCCAGCCCTTCCTGTTTTAGAATCTCTCACATAGGGTCTTTTGGGTTTTGCTTGGACCAGCCATGGACCACAGTCTTCTGACCTATGCCTTCTGCAGTAGCTAGGCTTACAGATTTGTACAACTACACCTTATTTGTTGGTTATTGAAGTGGAGAGCTGGGATTACCATGAACAACAGTGCTAGTCCACCTCTGAGACACAGGTCCATCTTGATCTAAGTTGGGCATCTGTTCAGCAGAAAGATGCACAACTCGCCTCTGACACTGCTGAGGAAATGGCCAGGAGGAGGCTTTCCCAAGGACAGCCCTGGCTCTATTTTCAGCTAGTTTAAAATTCTAGACTGACAAGTATTAAAGGGTAATGAAGTTAGGTTCACGTCTTCACAGCTGTGTAATCTTGAACAAATGAATCCAACTCTCTCAGCTTCAAGTGTTTTTTTCCTCCCTCCCATGGAGGAAAGTGGGTGAACCATCCCACAGCCTAACATGTATACTTCCAAGAATGTCAGTACAATGAGCTTCCCCTGAGGTTACAGATTGTAAAGAGAATGAGTGCCAGGCTCTGGTGGCTCATGCCCGTAATCCTATTCAGGAGGCTAAGATCTGAGGATCATGGTTCAAAACCAGTCTGGGCAGGAAAGTCTGTGAGACTCTTATCTCCAATTAATGACTTGAGCTATGACTCAAGTGGTAGAGCACTTGCCTTAAGTTGAAAGCTCAGGGACAGCACCCAGGCCCAGAGTTGAAGCCACATGACCAACAGAGAGAGAAAGAGAGAGAGAGAGAGAGAGAGAGAATGAGTGTGGTAGTGATGGCACTGGTGCTGCGCTCTGGTGCATGATCCCTTAACCAGGACTCAGCTCTTTGTCTCCCAGCTGAGGGAGGCCAGGGAGCAGGAGCAGGGCAATGGATATTGGAAGAAAGTATGCTGTTAGAAAACTAAAAAGCAGGAGCTGGGAAGGTGGCTCACTGGTAGAGCACTTGCCTTGCATGCCTGAGGCCCTGGGTTCGATTCATCAGCACCACATAAGCAAAAAGAAAAAAGCCGGAAGTGGCGCTGTGGCTCAAGTGGTAGAGCCCTAGCCTTCAGCTGAAGAGCTGAGGGACAGTGCCCAGGCCTAGAGTTCAGGCTCCAAGACCAGATCCAAAAAAAAAGAAAACTAAAGAGCAAAATGTGCTAGGCTGAGATTTGAGGATGGAGGTTCAAAGCCAGCATGGGCAGGAAAGCCCTGAGACCCTTATCTCCAATTAAACACCAAAACACTAGCAGTGGAGGCATAGCTCAACTGGTAGAACATCAGCCTGGATTTTTAAAAAAAATCCTAAAGACAGTGCCCAGGCACTGTATAGCCCCAGTATAGGAAAACTCACAGGAGGTGGAGGGGAGGGGGGGGGGAGAGGGAAAGAGAGAGAGCAGGAGGGAGGGAGGGAAAGAAAGCACAAAGGGCAATTGCACCTTTATTGCTAGGGGCTATCAATGCTTTGCAAAAAGCAAATGAAAGTGGGAAAGTCATTCATTACTAATTACCTGTCCAGCCCTCCAGATCCCTCCTGCCCCACGGCTATGGCTTAATTTGCATCTTAAAGAGAAGGTGAAAGGGAGAGCAAAAACAAAAGAGGAGGAAATAAAGTTCTTCCCAGAGCTGCTCTCTTGCATCTTGAGAGCTGTGTCTAGGCTGGGGGGTAATGGGGGGCAGGTCTCTGCAGCCGCTGGAATCCCCTTCGTCATGCATCTTCTCTTTCTTACCAGCCCTGGAGAAGCCAGTGACCAGGGCAGTGTTTTGGGTAGGTGCTCTGCCCTCAAGGTGACCTTGGGATGCCGCCTCTGTGCAATGCGCAATGCAGGGGCCTTTGATTTTAGAGGGACAAATTTCACTGCATATTTTCACAGCTTCACATTGTTGTTGGAGCTCTAGCCAGGAAGGATGAATATCACAGCCAAAGGAGGCAGAACTCATCCAGTCTCATCGCTCCCTTGGCCCAAGCACCCCATTGCCAACAGCCTGCCTATTTCCAGTCACATTAGAACCTGCACAGCCAGAGGAAATGCCTCTGGAATGGTTAAAGTCATCTCAGGAGGGCCTAGACAGCAAAACAGGGGCCAAGTAGAACGGAATGCAGGGGAAAGGGCACTGGGGCCCAAACCTGTACACACAGCAAGGTCCTGGGGCAGCAATGATCTTGGAAGGAGCAGTATTCCTGGGTATCAGCATTTGCTTTTCTCTCTTTTGTTTATTTGTAATAGTGCAAAACTTGAGAGGTTAACTCAAGACTGTGAAGTGCACATTCCCAGCCCTGGGGCTCCCCTTCAAGGGCTGAGCACTCAAGTATTTTTCAGCTCAAGGCTAGTGCTCTACCACTTGGAGCCACAGTGCCACTTCCAGTTTTCTGATGGTTAATCACTTTTCAAAAGAATGAAGAACTGTCTTTTGTTGTTGTTGTTTTTGGTGATTCAGGAGTTGGAACTTAGGGCCTAGTGCTTGCCAGGCAAATACTCTTCCACTTCTGCTACAGGGTCTTCTGCTGTACATCCAGGTCAACATTGGCCTGAAATCTTTCTAGCTAAGCCTTCTATGCAGCTGTTGTAATGTCCTTTTTTGAGACCCTCAAAGACCACCAGAAGCCAACACCGATGTAAAAGCAAAAGAGTCTTTATTGCAAGCTCGAGTTTGGTCCTCCACGCACTCAGTCACAACCAGCGATGCTAAGAGACCCTGAGCTCAACTTTTACAGCATTTTTATATTAATGAATAAACAAGTTTAGGGAATTTCTACCTTGGCAATTACATGATTGGATGGCATTTAACTTTTTTTTTTTTGTCGGTCATGAGCCTGACCTCTGGGCCTGAGCACTGTCTGTCCCTCAGCTCTTCAGCTCAAGGCTAGCACTCTACCACTTGAGCCACAGCGCCACTTCCAACTTTTTTTTTGCTTATGTGGTGCTGAGGAATTGAACCCAGGGCCTCATGCATGCAAGGCAAGCCACCTTCCCAGCGCCTGGATGGCACTTAAAAAGTGCACCTTGTCTGGCTAGTGCACCAGAGCTGAACCGCAGAAGCTATTGGGCACAATATCTTCAGGTTAAGGTACATTTCTCCTGTCCGCTGATTGGCTGTTGCTAGGGACGTTGGGACCAAACATTAGGACTGTTGGAACATTTTGTGGTTTTTCTGGGAACATGAGGTTATTCACCAGTCACCCTATTGTTCCCTAAATTGGGGGTTAGGTAGCTAATTTTTAAGATGGAGTCACTTTAAGATGGGTCACTTCAGTCTCACACTGTAATTACAAGTCTGTATCATCACACTCAGCTTCTTTGTTGAGAAAGGGGTTGGGGGGTCTCACATTTTGCCCAAGCTAGTCCCAAATTGTGAGATTACAAGTGTGAACCACTGCATCTGATCCAGAAGAAAAATTTATCTTAGGGGCTGGGAAGGTAGCTCAGTGGTAGAGCGCTTGCCTTGCATGCATGAGGCCCTGGGTTCGATTCCTCAGCACCACATAAGCAAAAAGAAAAAAGCTGGAAGTGGTGCTGTGGCTCAACTGGTAGAGTGTTATCCTTGAGCTGAAGAG
>NW_012267273.1:900699-935406 GCF_000151885.1 Dipodomys ordii | reverse complement strand
TAAGCAAAAAGAAAAAAGCCGGAAGTGGCACTGTGGCTCAAGTGGTAGAGCCCTAGCCTTCAGCTGAAGAGCTGAGGGAAGGCGTCCAGGCCCAGAGTTCAGGCCCCACGACCGGACCAAAAAAAAAAAAGAAAAACCTATCTTAAAGATATATATCAAATGCACAATTTTGAATATAGGTTATCTTAGGGGCCTGGAGGAGAACTAGCTCTGCTGAAGAAAGGAGGGGCAGCTGGATCTAAGAAGGAAGGCTGGAGAATGAAGAAAAGAATCTGAAGACTATGGTATCCTAGAATCCAGATGTTGTAGGATGATGGTGAACTAGATATAGGATGAAAAGAGGTGTTGTATAAATTACCACTGGCCCTCCACCAACTGACCCTAGGCCCAAACTCCAGGAGTTCCATATGTCAGGCCTGGCCATTTGCCCATATATGCCACATATAAAAGACTTGGTGAAGGGCACAGAATCATGCCGTGGGAGACATAACATCAGCCCATCTTCAGTCGTCTTAGGGTTCACAACTGAGCTGTGAGTTTGAATGGACACAGAACTCAGGGGTGGAACTTTGGAAAGCAATATGGAGGCTCCTCAAAAGACACCACATAGAGCTCCCCTACAACCCAGCAATCCCACTTTTGGGCATTTACCCAAACGATCACAAGTACAAGGCCATACTAAGGCTACCAGAACAAGTATGTTTATCACAACATTATTTACTATAGCTAAGATATGGAACCAACCCAGATGCCCTTCAGTAGATGAATGGATCAAGAAAACGTGGTATATAGATACAATGGAATTCTATGCCTCCATCAGAAAGAATGACATTGCCCCATTCATTAGGAAATGGAGAGACTTGGAAAAAGTTATATTAAGATGGTTTCCCTTATTTGCAATAACTAGTACATGTGTAGGACAAGCAGAAAAGGCCAGATAAGATGATGTTAAGTGAAATGAACCCCAAGATAGGGACACAAGCCGGGAGCTGGTAGCTCACGCCTGTAATCCTAGCTACTCAGGAGGCTGAGATCTGAGGATCGAGGTTCAAAGCCAGCCCGGGCAGGAGAGACCATGTGACTCCTATCTCCAATAAACCACCAGAAAACCAGAAGTGGCACTGTAGCTCAAGTAGTAGAGTGCTCGCCTTGAGCTGAAGAGCTGAGGGACAGCACCCAGGCCCAGAGTTCAAGCCCCATGACCGACAAAAAAAAAAAAAAGATAGGGACACAAATATCTTTTTTTTTTCTTGCTATTGTTTCTAACATATTTATAGTGTATCATGTGATTTTCTTTTGTTGCTTTGTGTGTTCCTCCCCCCTGATATAACCCCTGTTTTCACTGTATTTGATGTTGGTACCCTGCATCTTGTATATGCACTTTCTAATCCGGGAGGGGAAAGGTAAAAACAAAATGCTTAAATAAAGTAAACGGTGACCCATTGTAACAATGAGATGTACAAAACACTATGTTGAAAACGAACTTCACAACTTCGGTGGGGGGGCGTGTTGGGGAGGTGGGAGGGAAGGGATGGTAAGGGGAAACAAAGGAGGAGGCAACGATGCTCAATATGAAGTGTACCCATTACCTTGTACACAGTAACCCCTCTGTACAGCATTTTTACAATTTAAAAAAAAAGTAAAAAAAAATCTCAGGGGTGGGAAGAAAGGTTTGCACAGTGGTCAGCCAAAGCTGTGACCTGAGTTGATCATCATCTCTGTCCTTCTCCACCTTTGGAAGTTGAAGTTGTTACAGAAGTGGTCTTCTGAGGAGATCTGAACTAGCCACTGCAGCCTGGTTGGTGTTCTCTTCATTAGGCAATTTCACTGAGAAGCAATTATTCTTTTGTCATTAGATGCTTATCAGCAAATCCTTTAGATTAGGTCATGGAGTTCCCAAGGTGTTTGTAATGGGAATGGACTCAGGGCAAAGAACTTAGATACAAAATGGACTCAGGGATGACTAGCTCTTATCTTGTCTTTCATTCAATTGGATGTAAGAATCTTGTGGATATATCTTTCCAGACTGGCTTCAAATGTCTTTCTGGAATATGGCATAAGACATTCTATTAAATTTCCAGTGATCACAGTCCTTGTGCCAGTGACAGAACCAATTTTACTGAAACACATCTTCAAGCATTCTTTATTTCTGGATGCTATAGTGTTAAGACTAATTGTATAGAATTTTGAGGTTGGCACCTTACATGCAGCTAATTCAGCAGAAAGGTATACAGCTTTATTTCCCTTCCCTTTCTGCTGCCAGCCTAGAATGCAGATGAAATGATGAGCAGTATGAGATTACCTTGAAAATGAAAGCTAAGTATGAAGTTATTGGAAAGAAATATATACCATCTTAGATTTCAGAGGACATGAAGATTACATATAGTATGGAAGATGCTCAGAGTTTACAGATGTCCTAGATGTACCAGAGAAAAGAAAGTTTCCGGGCTGGGAAGGTGGCTCAGTGGTAGAGCACTTGCCTTGCATGCATGAGGCCCTGGGTTCAATTCCTCAGCACCACATAAGCAAAATGAAAAAAGCCGGAAGTGGCGCTGTGGCTCAAGTGGTAGAGTGCCAGCCTTGAGCTGAAGAGCTGAGGGACAGCGCCCAGGCCCAGAGTTCAGGCCCCAAGACCGTACCCCTCCCCCCAAAAAGTTTCCTTTTCTTAAGGTTCTATAGTTGGCTTTCTAAAGGCTGCTCTAAAATAATCCACATTTTCACATATGAAACATACACTTGGCTTAATATTCACAATTTACTGCACAGTACTCCAAGAAGTTGTAGTGTCATGCATGGAATCACAAACTGCCAAACATAATCATTTAGCTGGGCCTATATCTTAATTCTTTTCCTTGACGACCATTTATATGGACAATGAATCTATTATGTATAAATAAATAATGACTGTTTTATAGTGGAACTAAGAGATGCATGTCCTAAAAATGGTATTCTGGAATCATTTTATGTTCCTTAGACCATGTATTGACTCTCCAAATAAACAGAACATCTTCACCTTAAAAAAAAAAAAAAGCTGTTTAAGCTTCTCTTACTGTGTCAACTCTACATGGCAGGGTTGCAGGATTGCAGAATCTTTGAGATCAATGGAAAAAGTAAGCTCAAGCTGACAAGTTAGCTCAAGAAGGGCAGGCAAGCCAGGTGCCGGTGGCTCATGCCTGTAATCCTAGCTACTGAGGAGGTTGAGATCTGAGGATCATGGTTCAAGGCCAGCCCGGGCAAGGAAAGTCCGTGAGACTCTTATCTCCAATAAACCACCAGAAAACCAGAAGTGGCACTGTGGCTCAAGTGGTAGAGCACTCGCCTTGAGCTAAAGAGCTGAGGGATAGCGCCCAGGCCCAAAGTTCAGGCCCCATGACTGACAAAAAAAAAAAAGGGGCAGGGGCAGATGGGGCCTTACTTAGTACTTCTCAGGCACAAGCAGTGTAGGGCTGGGTACTACCTTCCCAGAACATACAGTGTGAGTCTGGATACTAGGCATTCTATTTGTTCCCCAGCCCATGTGCACAGTGTAAAAGCATGCCTATTTTTATATTGTTATGACTAGATCATTTTCTCAGTACTCTCAGTTATAATGACCCCATTTTGCTAATGAACTCATGTGCTACATGAGGGCAAACGACTTTAACTTTCTATTGGGCAGAATCGACAAGCCTAGCCTCTTTCCAAGTCACACTTGCTAGATTCAAGGAGACCGGTTAATTTAAGAAAGGAAGGCTTAGCTGTGTTCATATTTATTCCACTGAAGAAGAAAGGCGTTAAGTCCCCCGTAATCCCCATTCCAAGACTTCCTTCCACTTTTGTTACCTTTTATCTCACCTACTTGATCTCTACCTCCCGGACACCAAACTTCTTGCACCAGCCGTATTTGGGAGAGTGAGGAGGGAGAGGCAGAACCCAGTGAGATGACTGAATTCGTGGGAATCAAAGTGACATCAGCCACCTGGCATCCTAGGTGTTGTCTGTGGGGCAGGTCATCTCTAAGGAGTTTTTCCCACTGCCATGTCTAACAAGGACCATGAGCAGGGTTGCTTTTGCTCATGGCTTGGTTCTTAGTATCCACCAAAGGCTGTCATGTTGAAGGCTGGTGGTACTACTAGCAGCCAGTGTTTCGGCCTAGTGAGAGAAGTTAGGTCACTGGGACATGCTTTTGAAGGGGATGTTGGGCCCTCAGCCCCTTCCTCTCTCCCTTTTGCTTTCCAGTGCATGCACTGAGCAGCTGGATCCACCATGAATTCCTGTCTCACCACAGAACCCAAGTAATGAGGTCAACCAACCATGGACTGAAACCTCCCAAACTCTGGATTCAAATAAAACATTCTTCATTCTAACTTGATTTGCATAGCTAGTTTGTCATAGCCGTGGAAAATTGACTAATGGAACTAGTTTTCTGTGTACTAAACTATCGGTAGGTAGGATTTTGTTCAGGAGTAGATATTCTTCCTCCATCCACTTTCCACAGGACTGTTTGAGGCTCTTATCTTATGATCCACATAACATTGACAGAGTGTGACTTAGATCACCTCTAGCCCAAGGGTCATTGGCTAGGAGAATGAGGAGGTTGCATATCAGATACTCTGACTCCTCAGAAAAGCTTCTCAACCAAAGGACCCATTCCCCTGTCAGAGTGATCATGCTTACCAAGAATATGTCCTTCATTTTTATTACCTACTCATCTTGGTCCCACCTTGAGAGGAAGGCTGCCTGCTGTGCATGGCATTCCCATCGAGAGGGGGGGGGCAAATGCAAGCAGATAGTTAGGAATAGGTCCCACAGCTTGACCAAATGCTGCTTCTGGGATTTACTTTCCACTTGCCCCACTCAGTGCTATTCTTCCTACCTCTCTCTATAGCCTTTTCTGGGATTGAGGGGATTTGTAGAGCATAATTTAGGAAAGTCAGGTTTGGCACTATACTTAGACTAGTTCATTTAAGCCTCACGGGTCTGTTGAGTCAGATATTAACACACAGTGAAAACCACCCTAAGCTTATTTATTCACGAATATCGGAGAATAAGATGAATGGTGTGAGGGCCAGGCCTGGAATAGCTTTGTCTGGTCATGGAGTCCAGGTCTGTGCTTAGAAATTAGACAATCCAGTTGTATCTTACCTAAGTGCATCTGGACAAATGGTTTCTGAACGATGTGTTCTGTCGGACCTGCATAGCAGCAAGGGAGATTTAAGTGGATGACAGATTTGCAAGGTGCCTGGCCACAGAGCAGAGCACGCTTGCTCCTTAATGTCCACTACACCAGCAACTTGTTACAATGCACTAGAGGATATATCCCCTTTAATAGAGAGAATGAAGTCGTGTGCTAGTAGCTGATACCTATAATCCTAACTACTCAAGAGAACTGAGATCTGATGATTTCAGCTCAAAGCCAGCTTGGGCAGGAAAGTCTGTGAGTCTCTTCTCTAATTGAACACCAAAACAGCTGGAAGTAGAGATGTGGCTCAAGTGGCAGAATGCTAGCTTGAGCAAAAAAAAAAAAAAAAAACAACTCAGGTATAGTGGCCAGGCCTGAGTTTAAGCCTCAGGATCAGCATTAGAAGAGGGGTGGGCAGGGGTAAGTCTACTTCTTTCTTCAGGTCTATCACTCAATGTCTATCCCTGATCATTGAACCAACCATCTGAGCTCCAGGCCTGTTGATTACCCAGCAAGAGGAACATACTGTCTCATTCATGCACACAACTGTGCTATTTCCAAGCTAATTCCAACTGTGTCAATTCCAAGTTAATTCCCAGTTAACCTAGTGTTAGCACTAGGAAACTGGCGTACACCATTAGCACTGAGGGACACATGCATATCCTCCCATCCCAGCCTGAGGGCTCCTGCATGGCATGTGTATTTAGAAGTAAAGTCTAGTCTCTGAAAGAAGAAAGAGCTACGGGCTTCCTTGTGAGGCACTCACGGGAATGCCTATGAGTCTCTGCTTCTCACCGCTGAAAGGTACCTTGGGAGACAACTGCCTCCCTTTCCAAGAGAAAATAACAGAATACAAGGCAGCATCATATGAACTTCTAATTCATCTGAAATGTAATCCCACTTGCCTTTCTTGCTAACAGTATGATCTGGGAAAATCATCTAACCTTTCTGAGGGTAGGCTTCTTGCTGGGAAAAATAGCAAGGAGAGAGATGTGAGTTGGCAGCATGTTTCCAAGAATGGAGAGCCTGATCCACTTAGGACTGGCCTCAAGAGGAATCACTTCTCAAGTCCAAAATGAATTCAGCCAGAGGCAGCGTCTCCAAAGGCAACGCTCTCCATAGTCCTCAGCCCAGACCTAGGCTGCTGGAGTGTGTGACCAATACTTTTATTAGGAATCCTTTTCTTTCTTTTTCTTCCTTCCTTTCTTTCTTTCTTTCTTTCTTTCTTTCTTTCTTTCTTTCTTTCTTTCTTTCTTTCTTTCTTCCTTTCTCCTTCCTTCCTTCCTCCTTTTCTTCCTTCCTTCCTTCTTTCCTTCCTCTTGCTTGCTTGCTTGCTTTCTGTCATGGGCCCTGAACTCTGGGGCTGGGCACTGTCCCTGATCCTCTTTTTCTCAAGGCTGGCACTCTACCACTTGAGCCACAGCTCCTCCTTCAGCCTTCTTGGTAGTTTATTGGAGATGAGTCTCATGGACTTTCCTGCCCAGGCTGGCTTCAAACTGAGATCCTTGGGTCTCAGCCTCTTGAGTAGTTAGGATTGCAGGCGTGAGCCACTGGCATCCAGCTTCTCTTTTCCTTTTAGATATAGACATAGACACAGCCTTTGGGAAAATGCTGATGCCTCAGAAAGCCCATTTCCAGCCATGCAAGCAGTGAAAGAGCTTTGGTAAAGCAGAGGAAAAGAGACAGGAGTACGCGCCTATACCTACCTTCTATTTACTCTTCTACTTGAACTCTTCACTGCACCAGACAACTGCTAGCAGATGGCACACGGTTTTCTTTCATATGTGGAAGTTAGATCTAAAATACACTGGGACATAATATACTCTAGACACTCACACATAGACTAAAGGAGGATATTCTTAGGGGAGGAACAGAAAGGTACAATACCTAAGTACTTCTGATCATATACAATAATACTGAAATTAACTTCAAGAAATGGAAACAAGAGGTTTTCTTCTATGTTGTTGTTGTTTCCTTTCTGTCTTATAGTTCATTTATGTCTTTTGGAGGACAAAGGGGGTATAGAAACTGAGGGGCAAAGGGTTGAACAAATGCAGCAGTAGTACTCACTAGACACTATGTGGGAAATGAACTATATACAACTTGTGGGTGGGGACAAGAAGGAAAAACTGTGAGAGAGACTAAGGGAAAATGTGACACTGTCCAAAAAGAAATGTACCATTACTTGACTTATGTAACTGTAATCCTTCTGTACAACACTTTTAAAATAAGTCTTTTTTAAAAAGTTTAAAAAGAACGGCTAGTGTGCCTTGTTTACATACCTTGTTTCACATGTTTGGTACTCAGTCAAACGTTAATATAAAAAGCCACCACACTGTCATAATGCTCATGGAGGCTTTGTGTGAGGGGGCTTCAGGAAGTTCACACTATGAGAGCTTGTCTCTGCTCCTTGTGGCTAGAGACTCTGCCAGGTCTGAGACTCAGGTCTCAGGAAGACCTGAAAGGCTGGAGGTGACATGAAAGTCTGGGAACTTGAATCACTTTGTAGCTTTGTATTTGCTTGCCTGAGTCCTGGACTGGTGGCCTTTTAGAGCGATGTCTGGATTCCAGGTGGGAGTGTCCTCAGAACAGCTGGAGAACATGATCCAAGAAACCAAGACAATTGCTGGCTTCTCTGCAGCAGATGGATTGCCATAACCATTTTCAGTCTGGTTCTGTTCTGTTTATTCAAATTCTGAAAACTTGTGCTCGATGAATTATGATCATTTTTCATCTAGGTTATTTTCTACTGAGTTTTGCTTAGTGAAGTAATTACATCTGCAAGCCATGTGTATTCAAAATACTCGACTTCTTTTACTTTTAAGTTATTTTAAGTTATTTTTTTCTTTTTTGTGCAAGTCCTGGGGCTTGAAGCCCTGGGTTCAATTCCTCAGTACCACATAAACAGAAAAAGCTGGAAGTGGTGCTGTGGCTCAAGTGGTAGAGTGCTAGCCTTGAGCAAAAGAAGCCCAAGGACAGTGCCCAGGCCCTGAATTCAAGCCCTAAGACTGGAAAAAAAAAAAAAAGAATTTCATTTTACCAAGGATTCCAGATGATTCCATTGCAAGTTAGAGACTCAGCTTCTGCTTTTCCCCCTCACCTATTGGAAAAAGAGTGACCAAGGATCTTCTTCTATATCCTGGTTCCAGCTCAGGTTCTGGTCAACATAGTAAGTGCATACCTTTACCCAGTCCTGTACCCACAGACAGTGGAATTCCGAAGAGAACCGAGGCTTTGTCATCAGACAGACATGAGTCAAACGAAAGCGATGGTATGATGAGGATGGAGGATTATTTAGTATTGGCCTCAATTTTCTCATCTGGAAAGCAGACAGACAGACAGACAGACAGACAGACACACACACACACACACACACACACACACACACACACACACACGAAGGCCATCCGAACAGGCTTTTGCTTGCCGATCATGTACACGTTCCTCACAAGTGAAAGCGCAGGAGCGATCAGGTCGCATCTTCCAGGACGGGACGCGGCATCCTGGCTCTTTCCAGGACCTCCAGCGAGGCCAGACCCCAAAGCTGTCCTTTGAAACCCGGGCGCGCGGGCCCGAGCCACCGGACGGCGCCGTCGCGCTGCTCGGGGTTCGGGCGACCCAGTTTCCCGCCAGGCTACCGCCCGCGGCCTTTCGGGGGCTCGCTGGGTTTATTTTCCACGCTGCAGGAGGCCGACCGCAGCCGTAGGGAAGATCAGATGTACAGACTGGAGAGGGCGAACAGAACGTGAACAGCGCCTTCTCGGAGCAGCGCCGGGCCCAACGAGCGGCGGGAAAGCGCGCAGACCCCAACGCCGGCGCTGCCATGGCAACCAGTGCGGCGTCTGACGCCAGCAGGAGGCGTGCGTGCCCAGGTGCATTGTGGGAGGGGAACTGGGCAGCCCACCAGGCCTGGGAGGGAAAGGGCAGTGTCTGGGAACTGACCTAACCCCAGTGGCACTTGACCTCACAGGACACCTTTTCCGAAAGGAACACTCCGGAATACGGATTCATGCCTAACGCCTGGGTGTTAAAACACCTTTTCAGGAGCCCAGCCCCTGGGGGAGGCCCACAGGAAGACCTCAACTTTGAGACCAGCCAGGGAGACTGAGATCTGAGAATCATGATTCAAAGCCAGACCGGACAAAACAGGCCCCGTGAGACTTGAATCTCCAATCAACCACTCAGAAACTGGCAGTGACGCTGGGACTCAAGTGGTAGATTGCGAGCCTTGAGCTAAAGAGCTCAGGGACAGCACCTAGGCCCGGAGGTCAAGGCCCAGGATTAGCACAGGAAAAAAAAAGATGAAGACAATATATATAATAATAATAAATCTTTAAAAATTGCCTCTTTAGTAAGACAGATCGGGTCGTTTTAGCAATCAGTAGTGCAGACTCCTACATCAGAGGGAAATTGGGAATGGGATGTAGGTCAGGGGCAAAACTCTTCCTTGACTTGGTTCAGCTTGGAAAATAATGGTATTGACACAGTGATGCCCTCCCTGGAAGAGTGTCAGAGTATTTCTCATTGCTGAAAATGCCCAGCCTCAACTGGAGAGCAAAACAAGGTTCCCTGAAAGCATCTGCTCTGGGAGCAACCTCTTGCTTGCTTCAGAAATATATTTTCTTCTTATTCTGCGTCTTCTATGTCTATGCCCTTGCCTCATTCTGTCATGTCCAACAGGCTATTTTCATCATTTAGCAATGTTGCTCATGGTTTGGGCTATACCCTAGCCAGAACCATCTGCACATGTGTGGAATGCTTGTAGCCAGTATTTTGCCTTTCTCCTAATCTTGATTGGAAACCGTCTTTGTAAATGTGTTTTTTTTTTTTTTTACTTGGAATGTAGTTTAGTGGTAGACTGGTTGCCTAGCACACTTGAAGCTCTGGCTTCAGTCCCCAGCACGAAAGAAAGAGAAGCTTCAGCACCATTGTGGAAACAGTCAGGGCGCCCTACAGATGCAAACATGTGGTACCTATACACAATAAAATTATCCACAGCCATTAGAAAGAATATTGTCTTTGCAGGGAAATTGATGAGCCTAAAACAAATCAAGCTCAGAGAGACAAATGGTGCATATTTTCACTTTTATATGGAAACAATCTAAAATACATTGGGACATGATAAATTTATACAGGACTCTAGGCTTTCATACATTGTGAGACCAAAGGAAGATATTCTTAGGAGAGTAACACAAAGGCACAATGCCAATGTGCATCTCATCATATAAAAATAAGACAGGTGCTGGTGGCTCATGCCTGAAACACCAGCTACCTCAGGAGGCTGAGATCTGAGGATCATGGTTCCAAGCCAGCTCAGTCAAAAGTCAACAAAGCTCATCTCCAATAAACTACTCAAAGAAGCTGGGAGTGGTGCAGTGGTTCAAATGGTAGAGTGCAAGTCTGACATATAGCCTGGCAAAACATAAATATATATATATAATATATAAACAGATATCCAAAATGAACTCTAGGAAATGGAAACAAGAGGATTTTTTGTTATTGCTGTTTTATTTTTCTATTGTCTTCTTTGTTCATTTATCTTTCTTTGGAGGGGAAGGGGACACAGAAAAGGACAACTGGTGAAGAAATGCAGCAGTGACACTCACTGGACACTGTTGAAAATGAACTATACAACCTGTGGGGGACGGAGGGAAAAACTGGGAGAGACTGAGGAAGGGGTGACACTGTCCAGAACGAAATGTACTCTTTACCTGTTATGTAATTATAACCCCTCTGTTTATCAACTTTATAATAACAATAAAAATTAGAGGGCTGGGAGGGTGGCTCAGTGGTACAGTGCTTGCCTCACATGCATGAGGCCCTGGGTTCGATTCCTCAGCACCACATAAACAGAAAAAGCCAGAAGTGGTGCTGTGGCTCAAGTGGTAGAATGCTAGCCTTGAGCCCAGAGTTCAAGCCCCATGACTGACAAGAAAAAGAATTAAAAAAAACCCTAGAAGTTTCAATTAATTACTTTGCTTCCATCTTTGAGCTATGCACCCAGGCTTCTCCCTTGTCTTTCCAAAGTTAAGGTCTCGAAGTTTGATCTAGGCTGGTCTGGAACTTGAGATTGGCCTACTTCAGCTCCCCTAGTGATAAGATTATGGGTGTATCACAACATACCCCTAGGCATTTTCCTTTTTCAATAAAAGTACTTGAGTTGTCAAGTTTCATGTTTTTCAGGCTCGTGTTTACTAATAACCCATTGTCATTAAATATAAAGACACTATGCTACTGTGATTGCTAAGTCCTGTGACAAAATAATCGCTATTCTTTTTCAGTTTTCCACAGCAATGATTCTACTTATACTTAGAAAATGAGAAGTCTTAGCCAGGCACTGGCAGCTTATACCTGGAATCCTAGCTACTCAGGAGGCTGAGATCTGAAGATCTCTATTCAAAGCCACCCTGGGCAGGAAAGTCTATGAGACTCTTATCTCCAATAAATGACTCAGAAAAGGCCAGAAGTATCAGTGTTCAAGGGGTAAAGTACAAAGTCCCTGGAGTACAAAGAGACTCAGGGACAGTGTCCAGGCCTGAGTTCAAACTCTAGGACTGGCAAAAAAAAAAGTATTTTAGGTACCACCTACAAAAGTAAGCGACTGCTTGAGAATTTTATAGTTTGATTAGAGCAGGTGAATAGGGGTGAAGTCATTTGCAATTCTAACTACTCAATTGAGAGAGTGAAATCTAAAGACAAAATTGAATGCCTGTGCAGGCAGATAAATCGTTATCTCAATTAATGACCAAAAAGCCAGAAGTAGAGATGTGGCTCAAGTGGTGGAACACCAGTCTTGAGCAAAAAAGCTAAGGGGATAGCACCAAGGACCTCAGTTCAAGCCCAGTACCAGCACAAAGAAAAAACTTCCTGGCACACATTTATAGTCCTTGTTTCTTGGTTGGCTGAAGTGAGAGGATCCTTTGAGTACAGGAGTTTTACATGAACCTGAGCAATACATTGAACTGTCTCAAAAGTAAAATAAGTCTTACAATGAAAGTTTGAAATTCCTGTAATTGGCTCCTTTTCAACCACCATTCTTCTGCAGGCAAGGGATCGCCTCCTGACTCTTTCCTTAATTGATCTATCAATGTCATCCCTCAGTGTTTAGCTACCCCAACCTAATAAGACACACTTCTTGCTTTAAATCATAGAATAATACATTTATTGAAAGTTTCTCAAGACTGAAGAGGGCTTTCACTATACATTACCATAAGAAAAGCAAATAGTAAACTCATTCTGAATCTTCTCCCTTGGCTGTCCCTCAAAGTCTCACAACAAACAGTGGCTCCTCCATTTTTTTTTTATTTTCTCATCAAAACATTATGGACCTCTGTTTTCCTCCTTACTATCCCCTCTCTTCTCACCTCCAACCTCAATTCTTCCCCTCTGGTGGAGTTGAAGGGGACAGGAAGCGCAGGAAGGTGTGTTAGGAAGGGAACGAAGGATGTCTTTTGGTTTGCTCCAGGAAAATACATTTTGTTTTGTTTTCTGCTCAAGGCTGGCATTCTACGACCTGAGCCACAGCTCCACTAGAAAAAAAATCACTTTCTTGGATGCCTCTGGTGCTTGATTACAAATCCAAGGCCTCTTGGAAATATTTTCGAAAATTACTGATTGGTACAGACTCTTTTTGAGTCTCCAGCATACTGTCATTCTTTAGTTGTACCGTCTGATCATCTCACCGTATTTTAGAACACAGCAAAAGCTATTTTTGACTGTACCTTTCTGAGGCCCAAGCAAGACTCCACTTTAAATTGACAAGCAGGAATTTGAGAGCCCGTGTCCACTCTTCCACTGTGTTGAGGTGGGTCCGGATGGAGTACCACTCCCCGCTGCCCTTGGCATCCTCTAGCGTGCCCAGCTCCGGATGCATGCTGTAGGGAAGGTACAAGCCCCCCCGGCCCTTCTCTGCCTCTTCCTTGAACTGTTGCATGCAATCCAGGAAAGCCATCATGGCGCGATCAAATGTGTTTTCCAAGAAGACATTCTGCTTCCCATCGGAGAACAAGGGCAGGCGGACACCGTCACCCGTCAGCGACTTCAGATAGGAATGGTTTCCACCGGCCACGAGTTGGTACCTCCGAAACTTGAGTCCAATGGTATTGGCGAGGGCGAGGAGCAGCAAGGCCGCCTGTCCCCAGGCAGCGCTGATCTCCGTCCAGCTCACGGGGACGCGGGGCAGGTAGCCCAGCCTGAAGTTATTGATGACGCCCAGGGGGCCCTCCTCCCAGATCTGGAAGGTGACATCGAAGATGCTGGTGGTGCTCAGCTTGTCCAGCTGGCCCCGGGCGGACCGCAGCTGGTTCTCCACGCTGCTCAGCTGGTCCGTCAGTTCGAGCCGTTGCCACTCCAGGGCGCAGTATTCCTTCCGGTACTGCGCGGCCTGCTGGTGCAGCTCGGCCGTCTCTGCCTGGGACGCCTGCAGGTCGTGGGCCGCTTGGGCCCAGGCCTGCTCGGCGTCGGCCAGCTCCTCCGTCAGCCGGGCCTCCGCCCGCTCCAGCTCCCGCAGCTCTGCCCGCAGCCGGCTGTCCAGGGCCCTCCTGTCCTCCGGATCCACCAGCAACTCCGTCTCCAGGGCACGTCGGTAGGCCTGGCAGTCCAGCTCCGCCTGCGAGAGCCGAGCATCCACCTGCTCCAGAAGATGGTCAGTACACTCCTGGCACAGCGGGTGCTCCACCACTTTCCGGCCCGACAGGATGGCAAAGATGTCCACCAGGGTCTTCTGGATGCTGCTCAGAGTTCGGAGGGACACAGCATTCCCAAGCAGGGTGAACTGGCCAGGACAGGCCCTGGATTCCCCGCCCAGGCCAGCCGGGGCCCCGCTGGAGGCGCCGGCCCCGGGCTCTCCGCCATCGCTGGACAAACCGCCGTCGGTGGGCGCCGGGCCCGGCGTCTCGGGGGGCTCGGTGGGCTCCCCGAGCCTCAGGGGCTGTTGGCAGCGCTGGCACAGGAAGCGCATGGAAGACATGGCAGAGGCCTGGGCGCTCGACTCCATTCCGGCCCGGGGCACTCGGGAAGGTGGTGTTTTTTCTTTTCTCTCCTCAAGATGGATTCTTTTTGCGTACTTCTCTCTCCTCTGGCCAAGCTATTTGAGACCTTTCAAGGGGACCCACCCCAGCTACTCACAAAAGCCCCACGGAGGAGGGATGTTTGTGAAAAACAACCCCGGGAACCTTCCCGAGTCCTCCTTTCACAGGTTCAAGGGATTTTTCTTTTTGGAAGTAATCTTTTAAACTTAAAAGGTCTTATCATGATAGTCCAGCCAAAAGGCCTGATCTCACTTGAGATAAAGGCTAGTCACCTTAACCCTGGCACGAAGGCCCCGCCCTTCATCCCGGCTCCTCTCCTGGGTGGTCCTGTAGGCTACTTGCATTCTAAGTTCTGCCAGTATTGATCATTAGTCCTTGGTGTGTGTGTGTCTGTGTTGATCATTAGTGCTTGGTGTGTGTGTGTCTGTGTGTGTGTGTGTGTTGATCATTAGTCCTTGGTGTGTGTGTGTGTTGATCATTAGTCCTTGGTGTGTGTGTGTGTTGATCATTAGTCCTTGGTGTGTGTGTGATCATTAGTCCTTGGTGTGTATGTATGTGTACTGATCATTAGTCCTTGGTGTGTGTGTTGATCATTAGTCCTTGGTGTGTGTGTGTGTTGATCATTAGTCCTTGGTGTGTGTGTGTGTTGATCATTAGTCCTTGGTGTGTGTGTTGATCATTAGTCCTTGGTGTGTATGTATGTGTACTGATCATTAGTCCTTGGTGTGTATGTGTGTTGATCATTAGTCCTTGGTGTGTATGTATGTGTACTGATCATTAGTCCTTGGTGTGTATGTGTGTGTGTGTTGATCATTAGTCCTTGGTGTGTGTGTGTGTGTGTGTGTGTGTGTATGCTAGTCCTGGGGCTTGAACTTGGGTGCTATCCAGGAGCTTTTTTGCTCAGCGCTAACTCTCTACCACTTGAGTCACAGCTCCACTTACTGGATTATGTGTGTGTGTGTGTGTTTAATTGGATATAAGAGTTTCAGGCTTTACTGCCACGGCTGGGTTTGAACTGCAATCCTCAGATCTCAGCTTTTCCTGAGTAGCTAGGATTACAGGTGTGAGCCACTGGCGCCCCAGTACAATATTATTCCTTTCTTTACCTAGTCATCTCCTAATCATCCTGTAATGACCCTGTCAGCTGTCACTTCCTTCGGGAAGCCTATGTTGTAGCCCAAACTGGTCTTGAACTCAAGATCCTTCTAGCCTCAGACTCATGAATATGGTTTGCTTGGCAGCACCAAGACCAGACTGCCAGAAAGATTGGGTTGGTTCTTTCTCACCCTTCAGGTCTCAGACTAAATTTTATCTGCTCAAGTACTTCTTGTCTTTTAAATTTGTTGTTGTTATTATCATAAAGTAGTTGAAAAGAAGGGTTACAGTCACCTAAGTCATGAGTACATTTCTTTGTGGACAATATCACCCCTTCCTTCACTCAAACATTTAATAGACATTTTAGATGAGTGTGTCTTCTGAGGAATCAGCTATTAGAGCACCTTCCACTGACCGACCACCACCTGTCAACTGGAATTCAGCTATTTACTATTAGTTTTCCCAATAGGATATGAGCTCCATCAAGCCTAGGGATTTACTCAATGTTGAATCACTCATGATGGTCCACTATGGCTTGCTTATGCTTTGAGTGTGGCTCCTCAGGCTCAATGTGTTAACATTTAATCTTCACTGTGAAGTATTACAAAGGTACACACTTGGGAGCTGGGCCTGCAATGTCAGACTGGAGGAGACTCCAGGAGGAACAGGCCTTGTGATGACAGTCACCAAATCACCAGCCTGAGCTCAAAGGCCAGAAGAATAAAACAATGCAGACTGACGCGTTAAAGTGGGGCTCTGATTTCATGAGCTTTCAGCTGCCACCAAAGTAGAGAGACTCGACAATCATGCAGCAGAAACACAGGTACACAGAAGGAAATCAAACACCTTTGTGGCTCACGGCCCTCTTCCCTCTTTCCCGTCACCTTTGTGCTTGGAGTTAGTTCCAGTCTCCTATGGTGCTCACAGGTCTCATCCCTGATAGCATTTGCTGGGCAGTGTGTAGAGGCTTACTTCTTTGCTCCCATACTCCCTTGCCCCCAGGTAGTCTCTCTCTCTCTCTCTCTCTCTCCCACAGCCATTCCTGGGGCTGCTCGGGTTACTCCTCCCAGTGTTCCCTTATTCCTAGGGGCACATAACAAAGCATTAAAGTAGCTTTGTAATTAAAAAAAATACACTAAACGTGGTGCTTAAACTTGGGGCCTGTAAAAGGGATTATGGGAGGTGGAAACTTGGGTTAGATAATGTCATCTTGGGTGGAACTCTCCTAGCCCACCTCCATGCTCAATGTAACATTGGCTTTCCAAGAAGAGGAAGAGACTGAAACTGCACACACTCAGTCTCTGCCCTGGGACTGTCAGGAGAAAGGCCATGACCATATGGGCCTTCCATTTTGGATTTCTAGAACTGAGGAAAAAGGTTTCCTTAAAACTTCTACAGAGGATGCTGGGAGTGTGGCTTAATGGTAGAGTGCTTGCCTGGCATTCATGAAGCCTTGGGTTCAATTCAATACCATATAAACAGAAAAAGCCAGAAGTGATATGCTATGGCTCAAGTGGTAGAGTGCTTGCCTTGAGCAAAATAAGCTCAAGGTCAGCGCCCAGGCCCTAAATCAAGCCCCAGGACTGGGAACAAAACAAAAACAAAAAAACCTATCCAGACAAGCAGTAAGCTTTGGGCAACAGAAAATGGACAAATACATCAGATCAGTGATTAACAACACGAATAAATGAATTTGAATGGGTTTATCCTTGCACCCACTTTGAAAGCCAAGTGTCATTTTGCCATTAACAACTGAATCTGTCCAAGCTTTTTTCTTTTGTCTTAATTTTTCTTAAGATGTTTTTCTTAGCCGGGCAATGGTGGTTCCCGCCTGTAATCCTAGCTACTCAGAAGGCCAAGATCTGAGGATTGAGGTTCAAAGACAGCCAAGTAGGAAAGTTTTTGAGACTCTTATCATCAGTTAAACACCAGAAAACTGGAAGTGGTGCTGTGGCTCCTTGAGCCGAAGAGCTCAGAGGTAGCGCCCAGGCCGAGTTCAAGTCCCATGACCAAAAAAAAAAAAAAAAGAAGCAATTTTGGGGGCTGGGAAGGTAGCTCAGCGGTAGAGTGCAAGCCTTGCAAGCATGAGGCCCTGGGTTGGATTCCTCACATAAACAGAAAAGGCTGGAAGTGGTGCTGTGGCTCCAGTGGTAGATCACTAGCCTTGAGCTGAAGGACAGCGCCCAGACCCAGAGTTCAGGCCCCATGACTGGCAAAAAAAAAAAAAAAGCAAGTTTGGTTTGTATTTTGTTTTTTTTTTGAGCTTGAACTCATTGTGTTGGTGCTATCCTGTAGCTTTTTTGTTCAAGGCTGGCTTGAGTCACAGTTCCATTTGTGGCTTTTTTGGTTTGCCTTTTTTTTCTGTCAGTCATGGGGCTTGAACTCAGGGCCAGAGTGCTGTCCCTGAGCTTCTTCAGTCAAGGCTAGTGCTCTCTACCACTTTGAGCCACAGCACCACTTGGTTTTCTAGTGGTTAATTAGAGATGAGTGTCACAGACTTTTCTGCCCAGGCTGACTTCAAACTGTGATCCTCAGATCTCAGCCTTCTGAGTAGCTAGGATTACAAGCATGAGCCACTGGCACCTAGCTACTTTCTTCATGAAGCAAGAAAATAAATTGGTTTGACATGACATTTTACTTAAAAAAAACCCAAGCAGAGCCTCTGTTCCTCCCTCAGTTATAATCTTTTATCTCTTTCAAGATTTAACTTTTCTGACATTTGTGTCTTGTCCAGAAATGAAAAAAGCTGGACATGCAGGCATTCCTTAGAGGCAGGAAACTAGAATGGAGACTAGACTGGAGGAGGCAGC
This sequence comes from Dipodomys ordii, assembly GCF_000151885.1. NCBI lineage: Eukaryota > Metazoa > Chordata > Mammalia > Rodentia > Heteromyidae > Dipodomys > Dipodomys ordii. The sequence continues at coordinate 917,311 of NW_012267273.1, read as the reverse complement.
AGCCACAAAGCATGCTCGGAACCCATGTTTCTAAGAACCTGAGCATGTTCTTAAATTTATTGTAATGCACCCTAGTCAATGGGCCTGTGGCCTCCTAGTCTCCATTTTTAGCATCTAAGGCTGGGAGGATGCAGCAGCCACCATGACCCATTATTTGCATTTCCTCATCTTCTAACAGGGACTACCTTTGGCTGTGCTTCCATTCTTTTTGAGACCAAAAATTGTCCAGTGCCAGTGGTGCATAAGTCTGATGAGGGTGGTGCCGGTGGTGAGCATACTTCATTTGGCTTATGAGGGATACATCTGTGCTATATACTGCATTTTGTCTGTCCTAGTCTATAGTTAAACACTTCTGAAAATGTTAGTGGATGGAATGCCAATTTAATGGATTTTCATTTCAGTGGTACATAAAATGATGCCTCTTCCAACCATGTCTTAGATTTGAGGGAAGTACTAGAACTATTAAAAATGCTTAGGAGAAACAGAAAACTGCATGGCATGTGAAGTTCTTACAAAGCTAGGATCTTGCATTTACATTGCAATAATAGAATATGTAGCAATCCTCCCATCAATACTACCCAGTGATTTGATTTTCGCCAACCTCTCCAACTCCCTGGAGTAAACGATTCTGACTTCTATAGTTACCATTTTCTTATATAGCTATTTGACTCCAGTGTACATTTCTTTTTTTGGGGGGGGTCCGGTGGGGCCTGAACTCTGGGCCTGGGCGCTGTCCCTCAGCTCTTCAGCTCAAGGCTAGTCTACCACTTGAGCCACAGCGCCACTTCCGGCTTTTTCTTTTTGCTTATGTGGTGCTGAGGAATCGAACCCAGGGCCTTGAGCATGTAAGGCAAGCGCTCTACCACTGAGCCACCTTCCCAGCCCTCCAGTGTACATTTCTAAATAATCTTTATTTGTGCTGGTTGTAGGGCTTGAACTCAGAGCCTGTCCCTTAGCTTTTTACTCAAGCCACTTGAGCTATATAGCTCCATTTTCAGACTTTTGTTAGTCTGTTGGAGAGTCTCATGGAACATCCTGCCCAAGCTGGCTTTGAACTGGGATCTTCACTCAAGCCTCCTGAGTAGTTTAAGATTACAGGTATAAGCCATCAGTGCCCAGCTCTAGCTTTGCTTTTGTCTACCTTTACTTTCCCCTCACACCTTTCCCTTACAGCTAACAGTTAAAGATGACAGGGCATTAATCCTGTGGCTTCCAAGTCTAGATTTTACTACTTGTACTTGTGTCCTCACTCCATAGTCCTTGGTTCTCTTGCAGTTTGCAGGGTGCAGAACCCAGAAGTATAATTCAAATAATCTCTACTTCCTCTGGCAGAACAGGCAATGTAGCTTTCCCTGGGAGGCACAGGACAGCAGGTTGTCTCTCGATGATGCCCAGTTGCAAAATGATTTTACTTCACCTCAACTTCTTATTAAAGGAGATTTTCCCCTTCATCTTCCCCTTCGTAAGTCAACAGTTGTTCATGATGGAAAGACAGGAAGAATGCTTGCCTCCCTGCTCTATTTCCAAAATATACTTCATAGTCCTTTGATAATAGTCAAGTTGTTAACTTCTTTTGCTTATGGATAGGTTTCAGTAGATTGCAATTACTTGGGAATAAGATTCTCATCATTTTTTAAAAAATAAAACACCCCTGTATGAGATGGATCTAAAATCCTGTCTGTAATTTTAAGTGAAATTAGTTCTCTGAAACATTAAGGAAGCATGATCATGAGAAATTTCTAACTTAAAGTTGTTCTTAGATGTTTGAGACTAGGATATTCTGCTCAAACTTTTTGGTTGACTTTGTATTCCATTAACTACCTCTTGGTTAGTCTGTCTCCCTCTTAGCAGTTACCCTTCAGAAGGGATTGCATTCTGGAAGGGAATCTTGGGAAACTTAGAAGATGAGTTTCCACAAGTCATAGTCACAGGGACTAGATTCTGTCCTTCAGATCCTACTGTGCGTCTCTTGCACTCACCCATTAGTCACTAAAATCGCCTCCATTTCAGACTCTTCTCAGCTTGGCCTGCTATGCATGGCAAAGGCTAGTGAGATCTCAGACTCATTTGTCTCCACCGTCTGCATCACCAAGTAACACCTCACAGCCCTGTTGTTGTTGGAGACTTAGCCTCATCCTTTTATTAACCCTCATCCAGTGGTTTCCTTGCCTGATGTCCTGGCCTTCTGTTCCATCTTTGAGCATTTATAGTGTACGTTTATTATTTTTGACTTTTAAGTAGTCTTTCAGGTGAAGAGATAAATGTCTGCAGATAATACGATTCTGTAGCAGGAAACATTCACAGGAAACTCAAATAGACTCTTGTATTTAGTTTATATTTTTTCCACAGATTGGATCTCTTTTAATTTTTATGCCTTTTAAAATTTTTTCTAATTAAAACCGTCTGAGTATCCTCTGTATTGCAAATTTCTAATTTAATTAACTTCCAATAAAAACAGTTTGAGTCTTTATCCTCTGTACTGCAAACGCACCTGTAATTCTTCTACTCCCTTTCATTTCAGACTTTCCCTTGTGTAACTGGCTCTCCCTTTAACACCTGTCCATTTTTCCATATGTTCAATCACATATACTGGAGCTTCCGTATCTTACATAGCAACTTAAGGTGCTCATTTTACATAAACACTAAAGAACACTTCAAAAAAGATGGAAGGAAAACAGGCTATTTTGAAGTCTATGATTATCAGTGATGTTAGAAGAAGTAGCTCCTTTCACCTGAGGCTGAAAACAATTTTCCTCACTGTTAACCTACGATTCAAACCAAACTCTTGAGAGTAACTACCTCTCCTATCCCAGCAATTTTATTTTTAACTTAACTGTGAAAAAGAGCAGGAAAAAGGGCGGGGGGAAGAAAACCCAGAGAAATAGGGGGATTTCCTTGAGGATAAAAAGATTATAGAACTGTGATCTTTCTTATATTGGACAACAGTACAGAATATCTTTAAATGTTTACCATCTCCAAATGGATTTTTCTCTCTAATGTTAAGACAACCAAAAAAGAAAATGCCAGAACATTATTCTATTTAGCTTCTTATGAAAATATAAAAAGCTGGGGAAAAGAAACAATTACATAAGTAATATACAACATGTATTCTGCATACTTTAAAAATAAAATTGGTGTAAGAATAAATTTTCTAGGCTGGTAAGTGCCCCGTTTTCAAGCAGGGAATTCAAACAGATGATGTTCGCGTAGATACCAGTCACCCAGCAGCTACACTACTGGAATATTGCTCTCTGAACACGTGCACACTCGGGTTTGTTAAATATATCCTCTTCCGATTCTGGAGTGAGCTGGATGTTATCCCTGACTGGAGACAGGGGCTTCTTATAAGAAGGAAGCTTTTCAGAGTCTCTGCAAAATATAAAATAAATTGGGTACTTTTTGAGTACTGAATGTTAACAGATTGGGACAAGGGAGGAACCAATGCAACAGAGATATACACAAGAAAAGATGTTGGAAATGATTTGTACAACTTGGGGGTGGGAGGTGGGGGAGAAGGAAAGTAGGAGAAAAATGAGGGAAGGGGTCACAAGTTTGAGAAGAAATGTACTTATTACCTTGTAATGTACTTATTACCTTGTAACTGTAACCCTTTTGTATATCACCTTGACAATTAAATTTTTTTAAAAAAGAATACCTTGGAAAAAAATAGAGGTATGTGACGAGGTGAAGTAAAATCCCTTAAGATACCACCTGTCTCAGTTCCTTACTGGCCCCATTCATGTTCTCCTGAGTGCTTCTCGGTGCCTCGTCTTCATTCCAAAATCACCTTTCTTTCAATGTAGGAGCTAGGCTACTACTAGATTTAAGTACTAGCTAGGGCACAGTCCAGGAGAGAAACTTAATTGTCTCCCAAAGCCTTGCTCAAGTATGGCTAAGCACAAATATAAATAGAGCTTGGATTTGTAATATTTAGACTTTATTTGCCTCATCTATTCTGCTGACATGGGTACTGACAATGGTAAAGCAGTAAATATTGAGTAAAATCTGCCAGAAACCTAGTATGAATCAAGACAGTTGGGGACATGGCTCAACAGGAAGAATAACTGTCTAGCAAAAGTGAGACTCTGTTCTAAACCCAAGTATGATGAGAGGGAATAAAAAGGCAGTGCCACCAAACTATAAATAGTAAAGTATAGCTTATTTGTGTCACTGCCTCCATCTACTAACAACAAAAACAAGGTATTAAGTAAGAACATCATGGTCTGACTGAATCTGTCCCTTGTAAGTCTTGTAAACATACAAGACTTATCTGAAAAATAACTAAAGCAAAAAAGAGTTGCGGGGCATGGCGCAAGTGGTAGGGTATCTGCCTTACAAAAGCAAGGCCCTGAGTTCAAACCTCAGTATGTCAATATTATATATATGATGAATAATTTCCTTGAGGATAAAAAGACTGTAGAACGGATTTTCTTATACTGGAAGACATTATAGTGTATCTTTAGACTTTTACCATCTCTAAGTGGATTTTCTCCTCTAATATTTAAGACGACAACAACAACGACAACAACAACAACAAAAATGAAAGGAAAGACAACTGCTTGAGCCCAGGAGTTTAGAGCCAATGTAGGCAACAGTGAAATTCTTGTGAGAAAATGAAACTAAAACAAAATAAAAACAAAAATAAAAGACAACTTGATGAATCAATAAAAACTGGTAAGTAATATCTCAACCATTTATCCCATTTTATATTCAGTGACAAAAAGGGAAGTGTATGTACACACACACACTCACACTCACTCACTCACACACACACACACACACACACACACACACCCCACCTTGTTGCACTTCCAACTAGAAGGTTATCACTAGCTAAGCATGTTTGACATTATGGTCGTTCATGCAGGTCTTCTCCAAAGAAACCAGAGCCTGCTACTGCAAACGAAAACAGCACTTATTTGTTGCCAAGGAGCACATCTAATTTTTCAAGTAAAAACTGAGTTTTTAGAAAACTTGTATAGGTAACACCCTGATACTTAAGAAAATACATCAGTGGATTGTAATGCAACATGAACTATCTTTCTTTCTGTCATGGGGCTTGAACTCAGGGCTTGGGTGCTGTCCTTGAGCTTCTTTATGTTCAAGGCTAGCACACGACCACCTGAGCCACAGCACCACTTCTGGCTTTTTTGAGTAGTTTATTGGAAATAAGAGTCTCATGGACTTTTCTGAAAGAGTTGGTTTCAAAACATGATCCTCAGACCTCAGCCTCCTGAGTAGCTAGGATTACAGGTGCAAGCCACTGGTGGTTGGCTGCAGCACAGACTATTAAGTCAGCTGACAATGGATTCCTAGCCTATGCTATAATTAACCTTAAGAAAGAAAACATAAAACTAAAACTACTGCTTTTTGAATTTTGGTGGAATAGCAAAGATGAAAATTTACTTTTCTACAAAGGCTGTTAAAATATGCACCTCCAATTATAAACATAAGGGGCCATACACTTCAACAAAATTATTATATCCAAACAGATCAAAGGCAGAAACAGATGAAAGAACTTAGCTAGATAGTGGAGATCACAGGTTATAAAACGCCACTCATTTCACTCTTTTTAACAACCTTAAAAAGCCAAAATGAGTTAATATATGATAAAACATTAACTTTAAAATTTCTTTGTTGTTTTTTTTTGGGTCCGGTCATGGGGCTTGAACTCTGGGGCCTGGGCGCTGTCCCTCAGCTCTTCAGCTCAAGGCTAGCGCTCTACCACATGAGCCACAGCGCCACTTCCGGCTTTTTTCTTATTTGCTTATGTGGTGCTGAGGAATTGAACCCAGGGCCTCAGGCATGCAAGGCAAGCGCTCTACCACTGAGCCACCTTCCCAGCCCCTAACTTTAAAATTTCTAAATGACCAACCCTGACTCCCCACCAAAAAAAAAAAAAAAGATCTATAAATTGAAATCTAGCTGGGTGCTGGTGGCTCATGTCTATAATCCTTGCTACTCAGGAAGATGAGATCTGAGGATCGAGGTTCAAAGTCAGCCTTGGCAGGAAAGTCTGTGAGACTCTTATCTTCAATTAACAGCCAAAAAACTAAGTGGAGCTGTGGCTCAAGTAGTAGAGCACTAGCCTTGGGCTGAAGAGCTGAGGCCTAGGCCCAGAGTTCAAGCCCCATGACTGACAAAAAAAAAATTAAAAAAAAAATTGAAATCTAATATAAAGAAGTCCTATGGTTAAAAAAAAAGTAGTTCTGGTAAGGGCTGGAGGTGTGGTTCATATGGTAAAGTGACTGTCTAAAATGGCAAATCTGGTGAATTCATCATATAAATTCAGTGATTTCCCTCTGAACCCCTGGGGAAAACATTATTCCCATTACAATGCTGAGAAATAAGATGAATTGAAACACTCTAGATCTAAAAATTCAATTTGTTTAACAGATTCTAAAGTCTATGGAATCACAAAGAACTGTCAGATAAGGCCATAACTAATTATATGCAGAAGTATATCCTAATCAGAATAAGGAAAAAGGAAACTCACTTTTTAAATCCAAAATTTTTCCAGAGCTCACTGATTTTTATCTGCAATCCTGGCTTGTTCTCAGAGTTATGATGGTTTCTCTTCTGGATGCTTGCTGGCTTCTTGCTCAGTCCACTGGCTCGTGCTGGTACTAGGGGCTTGATCTTGGTTGCAGAAAGAGACTCTGCAGAACTAGACTTATGTAGCCCAGGAACCTGAGGATTAAATGTGCATTTTTGTTACTTGTGGTTTTCACAGTCTTGCTACATAAGCCAGGCTGGTCTAGGAACTCATGATCTATATGCCTGAGCCTAAGTGCTGGGGTTATAGGTATGTGTCACGTCTGATCTTAAATTCCCATTTTAACATTACCTGTAATTAATTTCAAAACATTCTTTATAAGTAGAACCAAAAAGTACTGCATAAGCAATGCATAAAAATATATTTATATGTCTATTAAAGAAATGATCACAATGATTCTAACAGATAATGATGTACAAAGGCATAACGTTTAGAAGTGAAAGAAAGGCAAGCCTCATTCATTTCCTCTTTGCCTGTTGTTCCAGAGAAAAACAACTACTGTTATCAGTTCCAGTACCTGCATTAAGGCATTTCTACAGAAACCTGCAGTAAAGCATGTTTATTAGTTTGTTTTCCTTCATTCTACTTAATGGTACAGTGTGGAGATTTTTCCATTGGAATGTACAATTGAATTTTATTTTGGACTAGTTGCCTGTTCTACCATTGTATAAGTGTGGCATAATTTATTTCAACCACTATTGGTATGTTCCCACTGGATGGTTCATTTCTGTCATGAGAACATTATGGAGACATTGAAGCTTTGTTGCTGTGTTATGACAATGAGAGAAAGAAGTATACAAAATAAGCTTTTCCAACTGATTACTATAGCAGAGAATATATAAAGAATGAAAAAGTTGAAACAAAAAAGACTGGCTAATCATAGGTTCACAGTTCCTTTTTTTTTGGTACTAGTCCTCGGGTTTTAACTCAGGGCCTGTTCATTAAATCTGATTTTTCTTGCTTAAGGCTAGCTCTCGACCACTTGAGTCACAGCTCCACTTGTGGCTTTGCTTGGTGGTTACTTGGACTTTCCTGCCTGGGCTGTCTTCAAATATTGATCATCAGATCTTAGCCTCCTAAATAGCATTACAAACATGAGCCACCAGTGCCCAGCAGTTCACAGTTATTAAAAGGTCTTTTGACAATTCCTGTGAAAGCTTTCAATCACAATACCTCGGAACAAATTAGTTTTTAAAAAGGCATTTAAATATATACCCACAACATTTTGGTTCCAATGCTGTTTACCATACCAAAAATGGTTTTGGAATAAATTATAGGCTGAGTTCTGGTGCCTCACACCTGTAATCCTAGCTACTCAGGAGGCTAAGATCTGAGGATCAAGGTTTAAAGTCAACTTGAGTAGGAAAGTCTGTGAGACTCTTCATCTCCAACTAATAGAGTTGTCAAGTGATAGGGTACAAGCATTGAGCACAAAAGCTCAGGGACAGGGCTGGGAATGTAGCTTAGTGGTAGAGTGCTTGCATAATATGCATGAAGCCCTGAGTTCGCTCTCAGTACCACATAAACAGAAAAAGCCAGAAGTGGTGCTGTGGTTCAACTGGTAGAATGCTAGCCTTGAGCAAAAAGAAGCTCAGGGACAATGCCTACACCCCGAGTTTAGTCCCCAGGACTGACAAAAAAATAAAATTAAAAAATTTAAACAAATCTCAGAACAGTGGCCAGGCCCTGAGTTCAAGCCCCAGAATCTCCCCCCACCCCTGCAAAAAAAGAATAAGTGATTAAAAAGAGGATTATATAACCCATACAATGGTATAGAATATAGTTATTATAATAACTAAGCAACTACATTGAAAAATATCTTCTATATAGTATAAGACAAAATAGGAAAAAATATCTACAGTAAAAAGTATTGTCCTAGAAAATTTGGAAGTAGACATCTTTTAAAGATCCTGAATACAGGCACGGTAGTTTTTAATTTTGCTCATATTTCTCCATCTGAAATTAAGAAATAAATAAGTTTTACCTTCTTCCTTAGAAGTGTGTCCTTCTTTGAAAAATGAGATAAACGTTGCTTGAAGTTCTGGTTACCTTGACTATCAAGTGACTGAATGTTATAATCAGATTCCTAGATTCCCAGATCAAACACAAAAATAAAAATTTACTATGGATTTTTAGCAACTAATATTTAACAAAACAAAATAAATGGAGTAAGAAAGACAATATAAATAAAATACAATGTCATAGAAAATAGACCTAATTAAAAGGATGTAGGTCTATTATGGAAAAGAGGACATTCTCATATATTACTAAGCATGAAACACTGAACCAGTGCAGGTCTACATCTCTTCTAAGTGTGCAATATGGTTTATATGAAAGAGAAAAAGGGGTTGGGAATGTGGTTTAGTGGTAGAGTGCTTGCTAGCTAGCATGCATGAAGTCCTGGCTTTGGTCCCTCAGTATCATATAAACAGAAGAAGCTAGAAGTGATGCTGTGGCTCAAGTGGTAGAGTGCTAGCCTTGAGCAAAAGAAGCTCAAGGAGAGTGCCTAAGAGCCTAGGCCCTAAGTTCAAGCCCCAGGACTGGCAAAAAAACAAAAAACAAAAAAGAATAACAAAAAATAAAAACCAAAAAATGTCCTTTCAGGGCTAGGAATGTGACTTGGTAGAGTGCTTGCTCCGCATGCATGAAGCCCTGGGTTTGATTTCTCAGTACCACATAAACAGGATAAAATACAAGTGGTGGTGTGGCTGAAGTGGTAGTGTGATAAACTTGAGCATAAGAAGCTCAGGGACAGTGCCCAGGCTCTGAGTTCAAGCCGCAGGACTGGCAAAAGAAATAAAGAGAAAAAGGGTGTTTTTTCTCAAGCACTACGTCTAATAAACACTTATCTTTGAGGATAACCTGCTCCCCCTGACCCCTAATTTCATCATGCATGACTTTCCTATAGATGGAAGATTTTCTCAAAAGATCAATGAATGAAAGCGTTTTGCATGTTTCAAAGAGGAGCATTTTTTGAGTTAAGTTTTTACCTTGGGATTCTATCCATTTTAATATTTAAACAACTCAAGATGAATAAGACCCCACTAACTTGTACAGACACTAATATGGCTACTCTGGGATAAATTTTACTTATCTGAGACAGAGTCTCTATTGTTTAGCCTAGTTTTCTTCAACTTTGTGATCATTCTATTTCACCCAATTCAAGTGCTGAGACTGCAGGCATGGGCCATCATAACACCCGTTCTAAAGTATTTCTTACAGTAAGGGTTATGGGTGGAACCTAAGATTTATTTTGACCTCCGACTAGAATCTATGATTGGTGGCTTCCACAATGAACTATCAACTGAAGGCTCCAATAGTGAAGCAAAAAATTTTCTTCAGAAGCATAGGATGAAAATTAGCTTTAAAATAAAGCCTCAGAAAACACAACAACAAAATCTCAATGGCATTGTGGCTATTAGAAACATTCTTGGAATCAAAGATCATACCAATTTTATATTAACTGTAAGAGTTGATTGAATTTTTTTTTTTTTTGCCTGGGTGCTGTCCCTCAGCATTTCAGCTCAAGGCAGTGCTCTACCACTTGAGCCACAGAGCCACTTCCAGTTTTCTGGTGGTTAATTGGAGATAAGAGTCTCATAGACTTTCCTGCCCAGGCTGGCTTTGAACTGAGATCCTCAGATCCCAGCCTCCTGAGTAGCTAAGGAGCCACTGGTCCCAGGCTGATAGACTTCTTTGCAATAAGTAAATATCCTAAGAAGAATTTACTGTAGGTGCCAGGAAGTGATTCAGTTAGTGTTTTTGTAGCAGAGTAGGAGAGATGAGGATTACTTAGCTCAGAAGACAAAAAAATGTATGGTGTTCTCTCTACACGACCAGCCCACTGCCAGTGAACTGATAAGGCCTGGTATAACCTGGCTGAAAGCTTAGGAAATAGGTGCAACAGGAAGATGTATGCTGGAAAAAGGCAAACAATGCCTAAAAGGAGCTCAGCAAACTTGTGTGGATCCTCCAATAGTGATGCTCTATGAAACAACTCAAGCCACATTGGATGTAGTACCACTGCCAGACCAGCAGGCCCTATTTACTGTGGACCAACTAAGAAAGTGGAGAAAAGGAAAAGAAAATGGAAAAGAAAAAAGAAAATGGCCTGCTCCTAAAAACCACAAAAATAAGTCACAAGGTCACAAGGTTTTAGCCTGGGTTTTTTTCCTTCAATTTGAATCTACTAAATTCATTTTATTGGAGAACTTAAGTATGTACTTTCAAGGCATACTGACTCATTATATTCTTTTCAATTTTTGGATTATCAGACATCAAAATGTTATATATTACTGTGGGCCTAATTGTTTTTACAACCTAGTGATTATATTTGGTGATGATTAAACAGGGTACACTGATAAGCTCAGTTCTTAAACTAAGATTCCAGAAAGATATAACGTCATTATGTCATTAGAAAATGTCATTGGATCTTAAGAACAATACAGATTTAGACTTTTTTGGTCTAAGAAATAAAATTAAATCTAGAATAAAAGATATTTTATATAGAATAAGGAATTAGGGTGCTTTTATTAATTGACAACAAAGTAAAAATAACGGTCTTTCAGGAAATTTAGCAGAAATTAAAAAAAAATATTTTTCCTGAACTACTAAAATATAACAGATATCAACACATCAATAGGGCCATTTCTTTACAACTCTTATCTTTAAATAGACAGAAAAAGCTGGAACTAGGGGTATGGTTCAAGTAGTAAAGTATCAGGCGTGAGCAAAAGAGCCCGGTGATCATGCTCCCATTGTTGGCACATACAAAAAAAAGCAACAGATTAAAGAATAAATTTAAAATAACTCTTCATTCAGTTTATCATGCTGCGTAGGTGTGAACGGTGCCATTACCAAAGTGGTCAAAGGAAGTACAGAATTATGTTTCAAATGTCCAGATGTGGAAGGCATGACAGATATGCAAGGCAAGCACTCTACCACGGAGCCACCTTCCCAGCATGACAGATACGAAGAAGTTCAAGGAATGACATGTGATCAAATGAGATTTAAAATGAAAAGTTGTAGATAATTCTTTCAGTTGTCTGATAACAAGTTATTTTCTTTTCCATATGGAATTAAAAAACCAAGGCTTATGATATGACTTACCTCTGAATCAGAGTCCTTACTAGAAGGCTGAGAAAGTTTTGATGCATTTAAACTGTGTGGGGATGACACTGTGCTTTCCTGAGACTGTGAAGACCAGGTTGTTTCCTGTAAAAGCTGAGATTCATCGCCTGACTCATCACTCTTTGGCTGAGACAGAACAGACATAGCACTGTTCTCAGGCAGACACGGAGGGGAATCGTTCTTCCTTTTAGACTGCTGCAAGCCTGTGCCTACAGAAGGGCTTGGAGTTCTTGAAAAATCCCCAAGACTTCCAGACCAACTAAAGCAACTCCTTAGTGTCCCCAGCGTGGGTGGTGAAATGCTCTGTGTGAATTGGCTGGTTTTGGTAGACTGAGACTCTTCATCAGCAAACACAGTCACATCATCAGAAATCTGGTCCCTTGAATTATGCATGATATTTGTGTCAACCAACTTCTGGTCTTCTAGGTCTGGACAATCTGAATCACCAAGATTAGCAGCATTATCGGTGACAGCAGTGTCATTTAGAGACTGAGTGTTGACTGTCTTTGGTGCAAAGTCAGCAGAATCCACAGAATTGCAGAAAAACCTAACATGAAATGGAAAGAATGGATTATTTCAAGTATTTTAAGGTTAAAAGGATCTCACAATGATTCAAAATGGAATTACAGTCCAGTTCCTTTAAAAAATGTCTCACAGAAAACTAATTTGATAAGTAAAGACAACATGGGTCTTGGATTTTAGTCAAAGTTGGAATTTGTTTTTTTGCTGGTACTGGGCCTTGAACTCAGGGCCTCGGTGCTATCCCTTAGCTTTTTCACTCAACATGTTCTACCACCTCAGCCATACCTCTACTTGCAGCTTCTTCCTGGTTGATTGGAGATAAAATTGAACAAGGATTGAGCCAGTACTACCACGCAGACAATAAGAGCATTCATGGTATTTTTGATCAGTCATTGTCTTAGGTGACTTACTTATAATATTCACTTAATTCTTTCAAATTTGAAGTTGCTGGGCATTGATGGCTCATGACTGTAATCCTGAGGAAGCTGAAGTTTGAGGATCAAGGATCAAAGCCAGCCAGGAGGAAAGTCATGAGAGCATTATCTCCAATTAACCACCAAAAGGCTTGAAGGGGAGGGGTAGCTCAAGTGATAGAGTACTAGCCTTGAGCAAAAAGGTATGAGACAGCATCGCAGGCTGAGTTCAAGCCCCAATCCCAGCCCCAATAACCTCTGAAGTTGTTACAACTGTTAGCTTCAGCCTCTTTTTTTGGTTTCTTTTGAGGGAAAGTACTAGTTTGAATCCTGCACTTGCTAGACTGTACTCTACCACTGAAGTCATACACGTAGTCCTTTTTTTTTTTTTCGTTTTTCTGTTTTATTTTTTTATTGTGAAAATACCATACAGAGGGGTTACAATTACATGAGCAAGGTAATGAGTACATTTCTTATCAAGCATTGTTGCCTCCTCCTTTGTTTTCCCTTCCCATCCCTTCCTATCTCCCCCTCCCTACCCATCCAAAGTTGTAAAGTTCATTTTTTAACATAATGACTTGTACAGCTCATTGTTTCAATGGTCCACCTGTATCCCTATTTAAATGGTTTGTTTTTGCCCTTCCCCTCCACTAATTATACCAACATCAAATATAGTGAAAGCAGGGGTTATACCTTGGGGGAAAGTCATAAAAAGTAACAAAGAAATCATCTTACAAATGTGTTAGAAATAACAAGAAAGAAAAAAAAACCATTTGAATACTTATCCTGGGGTTCATTTCACCTAACATCAACTTATCTGACCTTTTCTGCTTGTCTCAGAGATATACTAGCTATTGCAAATAAGGGAAACCATGGGACCTATGTTTCTTTGGGCCTGGCTTACTTCACTTAATATAATTTTTTACAAGTCTTTCCATTCCCTAACAAATGGGGTGATATCATTCTTTCTGATGGAGACATAGAATTCCATTGTGTATATATACCACATTTTCTTGATCCATTCATGTACTGAGGGGCATCTGGGTTGGTTCCATATCTTAGCTATGGTAAATAATGCTGCAATAAACATAGTCATGCTGGTAGCTTTAGTATGGTCTTGTTTGTGATCATTTGGGTAAATGCCCAAAAGTGGGATTGCTGGGTCACAGGAGAGGTCTATGTGGAGTCTTCTGCGGAAGCTCCATACTACTTTCCAAAGTGATTGAACAAGTTTACATTCCCACCAACAATGTAGTAGGGTTCTCTTCTGTGCACATCCCCTGTTCAAGTCAAACATCTCATGAATAAAGAAAACAGAAATACAGACAGCCTAGTTCTAGGGCTTAGCTACATTTTTAGTCCCCAAACTACACTGACTCCAAAATCTCATCACTCATCATCTTTCCCCAGCCTGCATTCTATTAGTAAGAACAGCAAGCAGTAGCTTTTCTCAAGCTGTTTTGAGTCTTCTGTGAAGGCACTTGGCTACAGTCTTTGTCTGCTTTACTCATAATTCATTTAACCCTAAATAGGAACTGCCAAAATATTCATTCCTCTTTCTTACCCTATCCATCCTCTGCCTCATCAATTGATACCTTTTGAATGCCATAAAAAAATTGGAGATTGGGGCTGGGAAGTTGGCTCAGTGGTATAGCGCTTGCCTTGCATGCATGAGGCCCTAGGTTCGATTCCCCAGCACCACATAAGCAGAAAAAAAAAGCCAGAAGTGGTGCTATGGCTCAAGTGGTAGTGTGCTAGCCTTGAGCTGAAGAGCTGAGGGACAGCGCCCAGGCCCAGAGTTCAAGCCCCACAACCGGACCCAAAAACAAAAAAAAAAATTGGAGATTGGAGTGAAAAACTGGGAGAACATGAGGGAAGGGGATGATACTGCCCCAAAAGAAATGTACCCTTAACCTGACTTATGTAACTATAACACCCTTTTAAAACAATAATTTTTTTAAGTACACATGCCTTAACCACTGTACTTACAGTACTGTATGACATTGTTTATATATGTGTGTGTATATATGTATATACATTTTTTTCCCAACTATAAGCTTCTCAAGAATAAAATGGCATAAAGCTCCCCAAGAAACTACCAAAGTAGGTATAGCCAAAAAGGAAAAGGGAATTGCCCAAGTAACAGAATTTCTGTAATATAAAATGTAACCAAAGGGGTGCGGGTTTCAATTGGGATTCTATATGGACAGATTGCAGAACTAATTGGGAAGAAACAGCAATGCATTTAGGTCAGAACTAAGACAATACAGAAATCTCCCAACTTCCATTGGGTTTAAGTGTCATAAACTCAGTGTAAACTGAAAATGCTGTGAAGCTGAAAGTACATTTAGTATACCTAGCCTACTGAACATAATCAGTTGTTACCCCTCATGATTAGGTGGCTGAAAGCTGTGGCTTGCTACTGATACCCAGCATGAGAGAATCACATTCATCTACCACGGATCTGATAGAAGACCAAAATTCAGAACTGATGTACAACAGTTACTGAGTGCATCATCATTTTCACTCCATCACAAAATGGAAATACGCTAAGTCAAACCAACATGTCCAGAATTGTCAGTTCATGTTAAATCCTATAACCCATATACCTCTAGACTCAATTTCGGGAGAAAATAAATACTAATAAAGTATATAATATAGCAGATAAAAAACATTTTGAAGATATAACTATACCTGCTTCTAGTCCCTGGAACTACAATTGCACTACTTTCTTCATTTTTTCTTTGTAAAAATGTTGCAAATTTATTCCTTGACTTCGGTGGCGTCTTTAAGCTTTTCGTTAGAGTACTTTCATCTCCCAGTTCAGGCACAAGCATTTCAGAAGAGTTGAGTAATTTATTGGTTCCACAATTAATTCTCTTTGTCTTCTTTATAAATGAAAGAGAATACTGGTTCAACAGATCATCTTCTGACAGCTCTTCTAAATAAAAACAAAATTACCTGTAAATCTTTATTTCCCCTACAGTTGGAAATTAGGTTTCAACATTATAGTCCTTTTTTGGCTATTGTAAAGGCAGTTGTACTTTTTTCTGTAGTACCAGCAATGAAAACTGTGCATTCTAGACAGTTGCTCTACTACCTAGGCAACTTTGAGCCATACTTTAAAAAATAAACAAACAATGCTTCACAGATAGGAATACAAAGATTTTTTTTTGGGGGGGGGTCAAGTTGTGGGGCCTGAACTCTGGGCCTGGGCGCTGTCCATCGGCTCTTCAGCTCAAGGCTAGCGCTCTACCACTTGAGCCACAGCGCCACTTCCGGCTTTTTTTCTTTTTGCTTATGTGGTGCTGAGGAATCAAACTCAGGGCCTCAGGCATGCAAGGCAAGCGCTCTACCACTGAGCCACCTTCCCAGCCCGGAATACAAAGATTTAAAAGCAAATACTTTAGCTATGTTCGATAATTTTATGTACTAGTTAACATTTAGTCAAATAGTTATATAATTTTACATAAAATCACCTCAACTAAAATTTCAGGGCATAATCAATTGTTTGGCTAAATATTTATTATTTCAAACATTTTATATACAAATTTTGAGGGGCAATTTACATTATAAATGATGACTTTTAAAAAATAATCCAAAAAACCAGTAGCTATGTATTCATTTCATGGATGTTATGATTTTTCAGTATATGTGAATGTTGTGTTGTATTATAGTAATTTGATTAATATTCTTATTACCTAGCTATAAAAACCTGAAAGACTGGTGTGTTAAATGTATTTTGTGGTTTCGGAATAAAGCATATTGTTGGATAATACAAAAAGTTAAAGCCTGAAAAGCCGAAGATGGCGACGGGGCAGTAGGGAAACGCCACAGCTCTCTCCAACCAAAAAGAGAGTTCGAGTTCCAACGCTTAATCTCCCCAAGAGACCGACAACAACAAAAAGACGAACACTCAGAGAAAAACCAGAGGTGAGAAATAACAAAAAAAGAAAGAGAAGAAAAGAATTTCAGAACAGAGAAGAGCGAA
>NW_012267273.1:839158-894170 GCF_000151885.1 Dipodomys ordii | reverse complement strand
TTAAAGCCTGAGAGAGACAAAGACACAGGTAAGATGCTTTAAATTAGTTCAACAAATTTTCAGAGCCTGAAAAGCTTCTACTACAGTGATAAACCATAGAGATTACGCTGGTATAATCTTTAACAAGTTAGTCAAATTAGGCTGGAGGTACAAAAAGCCCTCAACTTTTAAAAGATCTTTCCATCCCTCCCTCCCTCCCTTCCTTCCCTTCCTCTCTCCCTCCCTCCCTCCCTCTTTTTCTTCCTTTAACTCAGGGCCTTACACTTGCTAGGCAGGTACTGCACCACGTCAGACATGACCCCAGCACTAAAAACTTAGAAACAGAGAAACATTTTCATCTCTGCCAAAAGTTTAATCTATTTACGATGCAGGGGTCTCAGGGTCCTTCAAAAGAAAAACTAATAACAACAACCAAAAAAAAAAAAAACCCACAGAACAACACAAATTCTAGGATCCCCAGCAAGGCTTTTCCAAGAGGCAGCCACACCAGACTGATCTCACTTTGTTACAGGAAGGTTGTTCGTGTAGTGATCTAGAGAAATTCTTTAAGCTGGGAATATTTTGAATTCAGAAAACATCTCAGTATCTCTCATACCATCCTAGTAGATTTATATAACATAACAAGCTGTAGTGACTGCACATTAGCAACCTGGATACGCAACAAATTGGACAACTACTGTAGTTAGTCTGAAAATAAGTCAGTTCTAGATTTCTATACTCTTTCTCTCTCTCTCTCTCTCTTTCTCTCTCTCTCTTTCTTTTTCTTCTTTTGCCAGTCCTGGGGCTTGAACTCAGGGCCCAGGCACTGTCTCTGAGCTTCTTTTGCTCAAGGATAGCACCTGAGTCACAGCACCACTTCCAGCTTTTTCTGTTTATGTAGTACTGAGGAATCGAACCCAGGATTTCATGCATGCTTCAAGCACTCTACACTAAGCCACATCCTAGCCTCCTATACTTTAAAGATTACCGCAATAGGGATGACCAACCACCACTTAAGTTTCAAAATATAACCACGCCTACCTTAACATCAAACTGAAGAATTCAATTACAAACTCAGAATACTGCATAAGGGTAATAGAAGCTAATATACTCTTACTTTGCAGAGATACAACAGTGTCTGGATGATGGACAGAAAGAATATTACAACTGGGAATACTTGACATATTCTAGAGCAAAAAAGAATGAACACTCACTGTTACAGTTATACAATCACTAAAAAACTATGTGAGTCCAAAGCACAGCCTCAATAAATAAAGAATATCATTGAGCTTGGGAGAGAAATTTAGGAGGGTCACAGTGGCTATTTATAAATATCAGCAATATCTAAAAATAGACTGAAATTATACCAATATTTTGAGGTTTTCTGTGTGCACATGTGTAAGCATGCATGTCCATTGCTAAATGGTTGTTATAAGACTACTTGACATAAAAAACTTACTAGAGGAGCCTGCTACATAAAACAAATAGTTTATCTTAATAGTAGAGGAAGAAAATGAAGGAACTAGAAGGTATCAAGTATACCAAGTATTTTTTGTGTGTGTGTGTGTGGGGGGTCAGTCATGGGGCTTTAACTCTGGGCCTGGGCAACTGTCCCTCAGCTCTTCAGTTCAAGGCTAGCACTCTACCACTTGAGCCACAGCGCCACTTTCAGTTTCCTGGTGATTAATTGGAAATAGTCTCATAGACTTTCCTGCCCAGGCTGCCTTTGAACATAATCCTCATCTCAACCTCCTGAGTAGGTAGGATTATAGGCATGAGCCACCAGCACCCGGCTAACCAAGTATTTTTGTATGTTTTGTTACATTACAGAATTCATAAAATAGGAAGTATCCTTCTGTTTCATATGAACCAATAAAAGTTCAGAGATACTGTCACAAAAAAGATTTACATTCACAATAAAACAAAACATTTTGGGCAAAGATGTATAGCCTATACCCAGCTTAAAAATGTAAGTACTACTAGGAAAGATGAGGAGACAAATAGAAGGGATGACACCAATCACAACGCACTATACTCATAATCTGACCCACTGAATTGATATCATTTTGTACAACTACTTAACTTTTTTTTTCGTTGGTTGTGAGGCCTGAACTCTGGGCCTGGGTTCTGTCCCTCAGCTCTCCAGCTGAAGGCTAGCACTCTACCACTTGAACATCAGCCCCACTTCCGGCTTTTTCTGCTTATGTGGTACTTAGGAATCGAACTCAGGGCCTCATGCATGCAAGGCAAGCACTCTACCACTGAGCCACCTTCCCAGCCCCACTACTTAACTTTTTAAAAAAGTAAGTATTTACTTAAATTTTGCAAAGGGCTTTGTTTTGCTTTTGTTGTCAGATAGCAGAGGAAAAGAAATAAGAGAATAAAAGAGACAATTATTTTCTATGGTCAAAGTCTCTTATTCTCAGTCCTTAGTGCTCCACTGTCAGCATTCTGTTCAACATTTTATTGGACGTTTTAGTGAAGAAAATGAAATAAAAGATCTTAATTGGAAGAGGAGAACTATTCACAGGTGACATGATCATCCATTGGAAAAACCTCACAGACTACAGGAAATAACCAAACTGATGTATAATTTCAGCAAGGTAGCAAAATTTAAGATTTGCATATAAAAATCAACTACATTTCAGTATACTACAAATAAAAAACTGGAAATCAAAATAAAAATGAAAATACTGAGGGGCACCGGTGGCTCACACCTGTAATCCTAGCTACTCAGGAGACTGAGATCTGAGGATTGTGGTTCAAAGCCAGCCTGTGCAGGAAAGTCTGTGAGACTCTTTATCTCCAATTAACCACCAGAAAACCGGAAGTGGCATTGTGGCTCAAGTGGTAGAGCGCTTGCCTTGAGCTGAAGAGCTGAGGGACAACGCCCAGGCCTAGAGTTCAAGCCCCATGGAAAAAGAAAAAAAAGAGAGAGAAAGAAAATACTTTACAAAAGCATCAAACAATCAGAAACTTAAAAATATGTTTCAATGCGTATGTGCATCTGACCATACAAAATAATATTTATTGAAATGAACTACAGGAAAGGGAAACAAGGATTTTTTTTCTTTTTTGCTGTTTTTGTTCTTTTGTTCTGTTTGTTTATATGTCTTTGGGAATGTAAGGGGAAGTACAGAAATGGACAAAGGGTAAATAATTGCAGCAATGGTATTCACTGATGTTATGCTGAAAATGAACTATACAACTTGTAGGTGAGGATGAGGGAGAAAAATTGGGAAAGAGAAAGGGTGACACTGTCCAGAAACAAATGTACTATTTTCCTGACGTATGTAACTGTAACCCCTCTGTACATTATCTTTATAATACCAATAAAAAATTGTAAGACTACGTTTGACAACAGATGTACAAGATCTGCAAACTGAGAACGACAGAGCACTGAAGACTGGAACAGATCAAAATGCTCAGTATTGCTAAGATGACAGCTTTCTACAAACTGATCTATAGCTTCAACTAGATACACACAGCCTTTGTTTTTAAACTGACAAGCTAATTGTAAAACTTAGACGGAAACAGGAATAGCCAAAACAATCCGAGGGGACTTACACTACCTGGTTTCAAGGACTATAAAGCTATAGTTATCAAGAGTGTGTTTGATGCAAAGAACAATGGAGAGAATAACATTACAGACTATTAAAGAGATCAAAAGAGACTCACACTTAACATGGTTAGCTGTGTTTCCATAACTCTGCTAAAGCACTCAGATGCTTTAACAAATGGATTGCCAAGTACAAGGGAATAGGTCATGATCCCTTCCCTCACCTCATATACATATAAATTAAACTCAATATAAGGGTGAGGAGAGTAAGGGTGAATAGAATGAGTATGATTGGAATATGTTTAATATATATATGGAAATATCACAATGAAATGTTCCTTGTACAAATTATGTACGCTAATAAAAAAAAATTTTTTTTTGAAAAATCAATGCAAAAGCCAGGCACCAATGGCTCACACATGTAATCCTAGCTAGTTAGGAGGCTGAGATCTGAGGATTGTGGTTCAAAGCCAGCCTGGGCAGAAAAGTCCCCATGAGACTCTTATTTCCAATTAATCATTAAAAAACTGGAAGTAGAGCTGTTGCTCAAAGTAGTAAAGTGCTAGCCTTGAGCAAAAGAGCTCAGGGACTGCACCTAGGCCCAGAGATCAAGCCCTACAACCAACTAAAGAAGAAAATAAAAAATCAATATAAAATGGATCATAGCAGTTGAGCATAATGACATACTCTATTAATTGCTACTCAGGCAGAGGCAGGAAAACCTAAGTTTGAAGCCAGCCTCAGCTACAAAGAGACACTAA
This sequence comes from Dipodomys ordii, assembly GCF_000151885.1. Lineage (NCBI taxonomy): Eukaryota > Metazoa > Chordata > Mammalia > Rodentia > Heteromyidae > Dipodomys > Dipodomys ordii. The sequence goes on along the minus strand of NW_012267273.1, from coordinate 889,871 downwards.
ATCTAAGGCCTAAAGCTAAGAGCTAAAACTTCTAGTAGAATATCTCAGTGACTTTAGGTTTGTCAATGATTTAAATATGACCAATAATGCAATACCTACCACTTCGTGGTCTTTTCACCATAGATGACTTCCTTGGAAGACTTAATCCTTTGGTACTAATAACTTGTTTAATGCCTAAGGTACTTGGCTTTTCCTTCAACTGTGTAGCATCTAAAGCATTACTCGGCTCAAGTCTGGGGCAATAATTCTTATGCCAAATGCTACTTCCAGCAGGTAACTTTGGACATGCCTTCTCATTCCAACTATTACTTCTGCAATGGGCAGCCTAGAAAAGTATAAAGAAAAAGGTTACTTGAAGGAGAATATCAACAAATTTCCCTTTATATCAACAAAAGTTTCAAATATATTTAAATTACTCTAAAAAATTCTTGAAGTATCTGTACTGTAATCTTCAACTTTACTAAACCTATAGTTTCCTATGAAACATGTCATACATTCCTAGGTTGGTTCCTCATATAATGAAAGTTAATCCACCTTGTTTGGGTTCGGTTCATTTCCTTCCTTCCTTCCTTTCTCTTTTATTATTTGATGCCAGTCCTGAGCTCTTTCTTTTGCTCAAGACTAGCTTTCTACCACTTGAGGCCCAGCTCTACTTTCAGCTTTTTTTGGTAGTTAAGTTTGGAGGTGAGCCTTATGAACTTTCCTGCCCTGGCTGGCTTTGGACTGTGACCCTCAAATCTCAGCCTCCTGAGTAGCTAGTATTAGAGGCATGAGACACTGGCACTTCGCTTTGTAGTTCATATCTAATAAAGAAAAATACGGGGCTGGGAAGGTGGCTCAGTGGTAGAGTGCTTGCCTTGCATGCATGAGGCTCAGGGTTCAATTCCTCAGCACCACATAAGCAAAAAGAAAAAAAGCCGGAAGTGGTGCTGTGGCTCAAGTGGTAGAGCACTAGCCTTGAGCTGAAGAGCTGAGGGACAGCGCCTGGGCCCAGAGTTCAAGCCCCACAACCAACCACCTCCCCGCCCCCCAAAAAAAGAAGTGTACCAAAAGAAAAATGACAGAAATCTTTTTTTTTTTTGGGTCCGGTTGTGGGGCCTGAACTCTGGGCCTGGGCACTGTCCCTCAGCTCTACAGCTCAAGGCTAGCGCTCTACCACTTGAGCCACAGTGCCACTTCCGGCTTTTTTCATTTTGCTTATGTGGTGCTGAAGAATTGAACCCAGGGCCTCAGGCATGCAAGGCAAGCGCTCTACCACTGAGCCATCTTCCCAGCCCCAATGACTGAAATCTTTTTTTTTTTTTTTTTGGTCGGTCGTGGGGCTTGACTTTTGGGCTTGGGGGTTTCCCTCAGCTCCTCAGCTCAAGGCGAGCGCTCTACCACTTGAGCTACAGCGCCACTTCCGGTTTTCTGGTGGTTTATTGGAGATAGGAGTCTCATGGTCTTTCCTGCCCGGGCTGGCTTTGAACCGTGATCCTCAGATCTCAGCCTCCTGAGTAGCTAGGATTACAGGCGTGAGCCACCAGCGCCCGGCTTCAATGACAGAAATCTTAAAGGGACTCGACATGTTCGGCTTTGTGTACAGATAGATTTGGCGTTACAGGAAACTACTGATGTGGAAACCCAAAAGACAATAAGAAGTACAAAGCTGGTCGACAGGGTAAAGACGGAGGTAGAGACATATAGGATCTCTGCATAAATGGGATAATTAAAGGCCTTAAAAAAGAAATGCGAACAGAAAAGATCAACAGAAATATTAAAGAGACAAAAATTAAGAAATATTAAGAGACAGCATCGTAAGGAACATATACAAATAGAAAACATAGAAAACAGAAATGATTTCAAAGATATATGTCCAGAATGCTCACTAAATATTTCCTGTTAGCAATCAGTAAAGAAGTTTGTGGGCTGGGAATGTGGCATAGTGGTAGAGTGCTTGCCTAGCATGCATGAAGGTCTGGGTACAATTCCTCAGTACCACATAAACAGAAAAACCTGGGAGTGGTGCCGTGGCTAGTGGTAGTGTGCAAGTGGTAGAATGCTAGTCTTGAGCACAAAGAGGCTCAGGGACAGACTCTAGGCCCTGAGTTCAAGCCCCAGGACTGGCAAAAACAAAAACAAAAACAAAAAGTTTGTAAATTTTTCTTCAAGGGTAGTGCTTTGAGGCTTGGACTTTAATAATGCCCAATGTCACCACACCTGAATGGAGTGAGACAAAGAAAAAAAGAGGACCAATACTTGGTATAGCCATATAAAAAGCTCAAATCTAAAGTTTTGATAGTAACTGGTATATCTACATTTTCAGAGAGATAATTTCCCTAAGATGAGGCTGTTTCCAATGTGTGCTTGCACAGAGCATGGACACAGAACGTTTCAAAAATACTTAGTAAATGAAGATTTGCTTTAAATCACATATAACTAAAAAATGCTTTTCTATACCAGTACTTAAAATATTACCGTAGTAATGTCTGGATTGTAGTCATCGATCTGTTCAAAAGTATTTATATCTTTATTTCCAAGTGCTATTTGAAGAGCTACTGCATCATCCACATACCTAGGTTGGTAAGATTAAGGAAAAATGTCTTTGTTGACAACCAAATGTTACTGTACTAAAATAAAAAATTATTTTCTATTGTCAAGAGAAGATCTTAAGAAGTTGAGGATTTAAAGAAGTCTTACTTACATAAGTACTATTATAAACGACAGGTATAGTTTGCTGTCTCTATGTATCCTTGCAGGAGTTGGCCAACTTGTGACACAAAGCCCTGGGTCACCACTTTCTCCTCTTCAAAGGGAGATAGGAAAAAAGTCCTGGCTACCACTTAAGTAACTAAGAGCTCTGAGTCCTTCCCAAGGCCACTGGCCATGAAGGCCATGGGAAGGCATTCTTTCAATGGTGCATTCACCTGCCCAGTACACCCCTCCATACCACAAGGAGTTCTCTCACATGCCACCTTGGGAATGTGCACCATAAGTAAATGACCTAGTGACTGTACCTGTCAAGTCAGTCAAAGTCATTACATGCTCAGCAGGTAAGCCTCAGGTTTACAAAAACCTAGTCTAAAATTTCACTAGCAAGATAATTTAAATGAGCAATCATGGTATTTTTACTATGACAGAGAAGCAAAAAATAATCTGCAAGTTTTTACTACCAGTATCCTTAGAAATATAATGATTTTGTCCACCACCACTACTACTAATGAATAAAGAAGCATAAAGTTCAACCACAGTGGTTCACAAAGGATACTTCCCAGCGTAACTTAGTGTTTCAGGATCAACGTCATCTTCATAGGCGTTCAGAGGGACAAGTTTCCTTTGGACAGGATCAAAAACTAGCTGATAAAGGAAAGTATTATTGGCTCGAATAAATCCTTCGATGTAGTCCTCTGGTACTGTTATATTCATCTTGAGATACTGGCCAATTTTCTTGATAACCTAATAATGGATATAAAAATATTTCATCTGCAATTAAAGATGCATCAACCTCAAGATTAACACTTTCACATTAGAGGAGAATGAGCAGCGACCATAAAAACCAAATTGCTTTTATCAACATAAAAAATTACTTTCATTAGTCAGGCACCAGTGGCTCATGCTTGTAATCCTAGCTTCTCAGGAAACAGATCTGGGGACCAATGTTTGAAGCCATTTTGGTAGGAAAGTTCATGAGATACTTACCTCTCACCTCCAGAAGTGAAGGTATAATTCAAGTGGTAGAGTGTTAGCCTTGAGCAAAACAACCAAAAGAAACAAAACCAAAGAAATAACTCAAAGTTCCAGGACATTCACACACATAACTACATATACATATATGTATACATATACATATACATGCACACACAACTAAAAAAAAAAAACCGGTATCAGCAAACACCCATATCATAGCATTTTAAATTCTCATTTTTTGGTGTTTCTCTTATTAACCCAAAAGACCCAAATTCAACCAAGCATTAAGTTTGTTTCTAACCATGACATAAAAGTATATAATTCATCCTCAAGGTCTATTAAATCCGGAAAACAAAAAATAAATATGAAACCTAAAAACAAAACAAAACAAAATCTTAGTTTTTGTTTTTTTTGATAGTACTGGGTTTTTAATTCAGGACTTAGCGCTTGCTAGGCAAATGCTCTCTCCCTCTTTGCTTTCTTTTTCAAATAGTATCTCATATTTTGACCTAGCCTAAACTTAGCCTGTGATTATGTCTTCCCACTTATGTCTTCCACATAGCTGGGATTACAAATTCAAACCACCACACCCAGCTTTAGTAGGTGAGAGGGGGATCTCACTTTTTATCCAGACATGCCTCAAACTGCTATGCCCCCTATTGCTAGGCATGAGCCACTACACTTGGTTAGATCCTATTTTTAAAAGTCAACATTCTAATTTCTGTTACGATGGTCTCTTACGGCTGGAATACTAAACATCACCCAGTCACTGATTGCACAATGTTTTGATCTGTAACAGAGTGCTATACAAATATGGCCCCATAGACTATACCGCACCATCATAATCTGTGTAACACAACCCCATCATTAAGCAACACGTAACTATATTACACTCACAGACAAAGGGAAGTTCTAGAGACCACAGACTAGTGAACCCTATTTCTTGACTCCCTTCTGGGCCTATATCTATAACCTAGAGTTCAATTACACTCACTACATTTATCCCTGAAAACCCATGTTGAGTACTCTGTACTCTTGGAAATAGAATATGAAGTTTCTCCTCTGTAACTTTAAACGTTTTAAGAAAACTATCAAAGGGAGGTGGAGAATAAGCTTTATTACTTTTTTTCCTTTTAAGGTAAAGGTACCAGAGAAACTCTGGTAATGTTTGAGTTCCCCAGTGGATCTGTACTAGCTGATATCAAATGAGATGAATGGAAATATACAGGAGAATCTTGCAGTCTTTATGAAGTCATGTTTGATGTGCAGTAAATGTATAACTCCTCTGATAAATTTTAAGTTTTGAAAAATATGGTTATTTTCATGCAAGTGTATAGTTTATGTTAAAGTATATGTTTATTCTTAAGTTTAAGTGAGTTAATTTAAACTTTATTTTAATTTCTAATTTAGTGAATATAATTACCTATGATATGCATAAAAAATTATTAAAATAAGCTTTTTTTTTTTCTTTGCTGGTCCTGGGGCTTGATCTCTGGGCCTACAATCAGCTTTTAAGATAATAGGAATTCTTACACCAAAATATTTGAGAACTGCTACTACCCGACAATAGGACAAAAATCACAAGATTCTGAGCTTAGCATTAATTCTATCCCAGTTCTTTTGTCCTTAAATCTAGTCTTTATTTTAAAAATTACCATGAATTTGTTAGCTGTTGAAAAAATTGTCCTTGCAACATTTATTGGTTGTTAAAAGCAAAGTTGTAGCATTTTTGTCATTTTTCTCCTTTTAATAGCATTAACACAGACTTTTTATATCACGGAGTATTAAAGTTTATCACCTAAACATCTGAATGCTTCAGAAATTGGTAGCTCTGGTAAGTCACTCTTACCTTTACAATATCTGGATTGTTAGCCAGTCTCAGTACTTTGCATGCCTTTGCCAGTCCAATTCCACGCAGAGATGAGAGGTAGTCACAGCCTGAAAGTATACACATGTAACGGAATTTCTCTTCAGTGAATACATCTCCAAGCTGCTTGCACATTCCTAGCCGAGCCTGATCAATCTCTAGGCCATTTCCAAACTGGTCCATTTTTAAAATCACCTTCAAAAAGAGATGAAATTGTTAATATTTATAGAGAGGTCACTTTCGTTCATCATTATCTAATCAACAGTTAATAATCCTAAGAAAATTTTCTCTTTCTGAAAAGAGCACTGAGATCTAGGAGGCATAGACAGGCAGCTTGATTACTATGAAATCTGCAAGTAAACTGAAGCACAGAGCTAGACTTACAAGGGATACAGCCAGGATCTGAGTGTCCCAAGTAGGATAAATAAAGCCCTTCTTCCACCTGTCTACCTTCACTGTAGAGCTGTCATGATAAGAAATAGTAATACATACAAAAAGCACTTTGCTATATCTTATTTGACATTTTAAGGTAACCTTTCCTCATTAATGAACTAATACACATTTATGGCATGAACACTGGGATACATTGAAACTCAAGAAAAAAGCAGAAACTGTCATGTCTCACTATCAGATCAGTTACTCCCTATTAACCTCTTGATATGGATACTTCTAGTCAGCTATGAACGTATGGACACAATAAATATTATAGCTATTAATACTACAGTTTCATATCTTAATTTCTCCTCTTATTATCATACTAGAGTTTCCATATAGTTTTTATTTATTTTGGTAGTATGAAGGTTTGAACTTAGGGCTTTGCATATACTCAGCTTGCTTGCTTCAATGGTGAGCTACCATCTAAATCACACACCCAGTATTACTGCTGGTTATTTTAGAGATAGAAAACTAGTATCCTTTCTGCCCAGACTGGCTTTGAAACTTAATTGTTTGGATCTCAGCCTCTTAGCTAGGATTCTTTCTCTCCATCTAGCCATCTTGGCAGCTGCTTCCAGTTGGGAGCCTTCTCGCATTTAAGACAGGAAGATGGTGGCCACACAGAAGACCAAAAGTCTCTAGAGTTGATCAAATCTAGCCTCCAACTTGTTATGAAAGGTGGAAAGTATGTGCTGGGTTACCAGCAGACTCTAGCAAAGGAAATCGGTTATCCTTGCCCACAACTGCCCAGCCTTGAGGAAATCTGAAATAGAATACCATTCTGTTTGCCAAAACTGGTATCCATCACTACACTGGCAATAATATTGAACCGGACATGGCATGTGAGAAATACTACAGAATATACACTGGCTATCATTGATACAGGTGATTCTGATATCATTAGAAGCATGCCGGAACATATTGGAGAAAATTAATAGTACATAATTCTTCTTTAATAAAACTTGCTAGAGCTGGTTTAAAAACAAAACAAAAAGTAGCTAGTATTATAGGTGGCAACTATTGGGGCTTAGCTCTGTTACAATTTTATAAATAATCTAAGTATCTATATAACATTCCATTGGTAAATAAATCCATTAATTTGCCTAACATAATTGAAAAGTATAAGGTATGTATCATCATTTTTTTTTTTTTTTTTGCTTTAACTCTGGGCCTGGGCACTGTCCCTCAGCTCTTCAGCTCAAGGCAAGCACTCTACTTCTTGAGCCACAGCACCACTTCCAGTTTTCTGTTGGTTAAGTGGAGCTAAGAGTCTCATGGATGTTCTTGCCAGGGCTGGCTTTGAACTGTGATTCTCAGATCTCAGCCTCCTGAGGAGCTAGCATTACAGGTGTGAGCCACCAGTGCCCGGCTTGTATCAACATTTTAAAAAAGTAAAATTTTAAGTGTGCTACTAAAAAAATTATAGACTAAGGATATAGCTCAGTGATTGAGCTCTTTCCTTGGATGTGTAAGGGCATGGGTTCCATTCCAGAAGACAGGCAGGCAGGCAGGCAGGCAGGCAGGCAGACAGACAGACCAGACAGACAAGAAGTGGGGGGGCGGGGGGAGCGGGGGAAGGAGGCAGGCAGGCAGGGAGGGAGGGAGGGAGAGAGGGAAGGAGGGACGCAAAGTTTTAAAACCTTTTCACAAGAAATGGTAAGGAAGTTTTAAAACAAAATTTTTCACAGGAAATGGAAACTTTTTCACAGGAAATAGAAAGAATGAAGGAACAAATGAAAGAAAAAAGAAAGGAAGGAAGGTTAAGGAAGAAGAGAAAGGAAAAGAAAAGGAAAGAAAGGGCTAACTCTAATAAAGTAGTCAGGTCACTAACATGAAGCTGCAAACCTTTCTGCATATTTTACATAATAACAAACACTATAATAGGGGTAAATGAACACTTAATAGATACAAATTGAAGCTATTAAATAAAATACTGCAGGAATAATTTTAGCTCCTTGTTTTACTGCTTTAAAATTTTGTTTTTTTTAAATTTTGAATTAGCCGGGCGCCTGTAATCCTAGCTACTCAGGAGGCTGAGATCTAAGGATTACGGTTCAAAGCCAGCCTGAACAGGAAACTCCATGACTTTTTTTTTTTTGGGTCCGGTTGTGGGGCTTGAACTCTGAGCCTAGGGGCGCTGTCCCTCAGCTCTTCAGCTCAAGGCTAGCGCTCTACCACTTGAGCCACAGCGCCACTTCTGGCTTTTTTCTTTTTGCTTATGTGATGCTGAGGAATCGAACCCCAGGCCTCAGGCATGCAAGGCAAACGCTCTACCACTGAGCCACCTTCCCAGCGCCTCCATGAGACTCTTAACTCCAATAAAGCACCAGAAAACTGGAAGTGGCACTCTGGCTCTAGTGAGAGGGCTCACCTTGATCTGAAGAGCTCAAGGACAGCACCCAGGTCCAGAGAGTTCAAGCCCCACAACCGACTAAAACTAAAACTGTTATTATAAATGTAATAGAGGGAATACATTTATGTAAGTCAGAATACATCTTTTGGACAATGTCACCTGCTCAAATTATAGTGAGTACAAAGTCTTGCCATGTAGCCTGGGCTAGCCTGGAACTCACTATCCTCCTGTTCGCCCCCCAAGTGCTGAAACTGTAGGCATGTCCAGATAATTTAACATAACTTCTATCCACATAGAAAAGATAGGGGTGTGGCATAGGGGCAGAACACCTGCCTATCACATACAAGTTCCTGAGTTAAAAAATTAGGATATAGTACTTTCAGGTGAATACCTTCTTACAGCCAAATGCTAAAAGATCAGAGTCTTCTGTAATGACGGCTTGTACAATGCCAGCTTTGTTAAGATAGGCCAACTGAGCATCCGCTTCATATGGAGCCACAAGGCAATCAACTCCCTGAGACCGGGCAGCCTGTGAGAGAGACCACAGTAAACCTTCAGCACAGCACCCACAGGGCCCCGAACAAGATCTGCAGCAGGCTCATTTTACAACTAGCGTCAATATGACTTGCTGGTCTCTTAAGTTTCCTATTTTTTGGTTATAGCAAAGTTCATACCAATCACACAGCCATTAAGCAAAGTCTTAAAAAACAAACCAAGAACACAAAAAACAAACCAGCCAATAAATATAAAGACAAATTGCTACATATTCCAAAATGGGAAAATGCCTGAGCCACAAACAAAATTAGTTCAAATCATAAAAAAACGACCATTTTAAGAATGGCTCCGTTACCATAGTATACATTGGAGTTTTGCACATATTTTCCCATTAGAGGCATTCATAAAAATATATACACTAAATTCTATTTTAAAATCAGGGGAAATACTTTTAGAACAATTGTTTATCAGGAATCTGAAAACAAATTTCCTGTTCCAAATTCTAGGTATTTGCATCCAAGGCCCAAGGAACTCCTTCAGGAAGTTAAGGAAAGGCAAAACAGAATGAAGATGCTACTAACTGTTAGGTTTTTGTGACCACATAGAGTCCACTGTTTTTCTCCTGTCCTTTTCTTTTATAGCAATGTCCTCCTCAGCAGGCACTAGTGACTCATGCCTACAATCCTATTTACTCAGGTGGCTGAGCTCTGAGGACCACAAGTATGAAGCCAGCCCCAGCAGCAAGAAAATCTGAGACTCTTATCTCCAATTAATTACCCCAAAACCAAAGCGCAGCTGTGGCTCAAAGTGGGAGGAAAAACAAAAAACTCAAGGACAATGTCTAGGCCTATTTCAGGCTCCACAACTGACAAATAAAACATAAATAAGAGAATTTCAGTTCTTGTTTTAGGTTAGAAACTGGATGGCAGGACTGAATGCTAAAAAAGTTGAGCCCCACCCCCTTTAAAACTACACTTGTACTAATCGTAATGAACAAGCCTAGCCAAGGGATAACTCGGGAGTGAGACCGTAGACCATCGACACTAAGATTTAGGGTGACGAGGAAAGAAGTATCTAAGTAGGAACTGATTAAGAGGAGTGCAAACCTCTGAGAATCTGTCCTTTCCTTCACTAAAGAACAACACACGGGTGGAGTTTATCGATACACATTCCTTACCTCAAAAGAACCTTACTTATTGTTTTAGAATTTCTCCTCTGGAAACTATTGGGACTCTTCTGCCTCTACTCTATTTGAGATTAGATCAATTTTCCTCCTATGATTTCCTTGCCCTTCCATGAATAAACAGCTTATGTGAACTTAATCGTCTGTTGCAGCTTTCCTTTTCATTGGCTTACTTTGATTACTTTGTGGGCCATAGCATGTGTGATATTGATGGCACGGGTAAAACATTCTCGGGCTTCTGAGACTTTCCCCTCACGAAGAAGATGCTTTCCCTTAAGAAGATTGCTTTGTCGTCTTCTGCAAGGGAAGAATATCTCTCTTTAATATATAAGAAATTACAGAAACTGATTTAAAAAAAATCACAAAACAAAACTGTAATTAATGTCATTTTTCTAGAATGAAGACAATTGATTCATTTGAAAATGAATATATATTAGATGCTTGGAAATATTAACCCAGATCCTATGGGATTCTAGACAAAAAGAACAAGTGATTCATGACATATACATGTGTGTGCAGGCACGTTTACTGTCACACTTCTACAACAATGCATAATGTCAAAACAAAGTATAGTAGCTAATATATTTTATTTTATTTTTTGGTCGGTCTTGGGGCTTGAACTCTAGGCTTGGGTGCTATCCCTGTGCTCTTCAGCTCAAGGTGAGCACTCTTGAGTGCTTGAGCCACAGTGCCACTTCCAGTTTTCTAGTGGTTTATTGGAGATAAGAATTTCACGGGACTTTCCTGCCCAGGCTGGCTTTGAACTGTGATCCTCAGATCTCAGCCTCCTTAGCAGCTAGGATTACAGGCGTGAGCCACCGGCGCCCGGCTAGCTAATATATTTTAAAGGCTGCAATAATCTAACACAAATCAAACACTAAAGGAAATCTGTTCATGTAATAGGCTATAAACACATTTCAAAAAATTAAGACTTTAAAAACTGGGTATTATTTGGCCTGTAGTATCTGGCCTTAGCACAATGAAGTTAGATGTTAATCAAACCAACTTACTCTCTTCTAGATCTCTCCACTTCCTTTTTAGAAGGTAAAGTACAACCATCAAATATAAGAATAGGCTTGATCCCATGAGACAGTAGCATATTTACAAATTTCATACAAAATCCCACATACCTATATGGAAAAAGAAAAAAACAAATTTAAGAGCTTTGCATCTCAATATTTTAAGAACAGATGAGACAATTTGGGGAAAGTATTTCGTTTTGTATTTTAAAACCTTCTCACAGGAAATGAAAACTTTAACTTAGACCTGGGTTCACATCCATCTTTTATGATCCTCCAAGCCTTGATTTCTGCATCTATGAAATAGAAGGGTTTGAAATCCTTTCTGATTCTCTTTTTTTTTTTTTCTTTTGGTCAGTCATGGGGCTTAAACTCTGGGCCTGGGCGCTGTCCTTGAGCTCTTCAGCTCAAGGGGAGTGCTCTACTACTTGAGCCACAGCGCCACTTCTGGTTTTCCGGTGGTTAATTGGAGATAAGAGTCTCACAGCCTTTCCTGCCTGGGCTGGCTTTGAACCACAATCCTCAGATCTCAGTCTCCTGAGTAGCTAGGATTACAGGTGTTAGTTACCAGCATCCGGCTTGATTCTGATATTTTTATTGTTCCAAATCTACTGAAAACCTGAAAGAATAATAAACACTTGATTTTTCCAATAATATGCTATCATAAACAAGAAATTTAACAGTGACAAAAGAGTATTACCTAATAGTCTACACAAAGAATTTGTCTAGCTGGATGTGGTGGCTAGCGCCTACAATCCTAGTTACTTGGGAAGTGGAAGTTAGGGGAATCTCAGTTTGAGGCATGGGCATCAAAGTTTGTAAGACTCCATTTGCACCAAGAGCTGGGTGGCATGTGTTTGTCATCTCCAGTGACAGGAGTTGTACAAGCAGAAGGATGGCAGTCCAGGGAGCTTGGGCATAAAGCAAGACTCTATCTTGAAAATAGCAAATACAAAAAAAGGCCCAGAGGTATGGCACAAGTGACAGAGTGTCTGACAAGGCCTCTGTTGAAAGTTCCAAATATTTTTTTTTTTTACTTCAATGAACATTTACTAAGCACCTACTATAGGGAAAGTCCTGTGGATTCCATTTCTTGCCTTGTAATGATGAAGGATATTACCTGTATTATTAACAACTCATCTAATCAGTCAAAAATCAGAATTACACCAAAAAACTGAAGAAATTCGCAGGAAGAAAACATCAAAAAACACTCAAAGTAGCAATGAAAAACTTGTAGTCTAGCTACAGTTGCAAGTTTGTTCAAAGTACTAGTAGAAACAAAATTACTTTCAAAGCATTTTCTTAGAAGAGACAGTCCAGCAGGTGCTTAGCATCCATGAAGCCCTTTCATTCCCAGCACCTCCCATCGCCACATTTCAGCAGCTAGAGTGGAAGAAGAACCCAGTCTCCTCAGATGCTACAAATATTATTGTTACAGGTACTTTTGACTTTGTTAACTTGACAGGCCTCAAAGGCCCAAACATTTGTTTAGTCCATGACTAGACCTTTTCCTGAAAACAAGCAGGATTAACATAATTTACCTACTTGGTCTTATGTTTAAGTAAATCATGTTAAGATCTGTGAGTTTTCCCTCCAAGAAATAAATTACATATTGTGAAAGAAAACAAATCATCATACTGACTAAATCTCTGTGAAAATATCTGTCTAGAAATTACTCTTGTTTAATACTTCTACTTGAACAATAGAGGGCATCAGCCTAGTCAACCTGCCTCAAGTGATGTCACATGGCTGAGAATGGATGTCAGCATGGACTGTAAGTTGAAAGAAGTCAGAATATACTATTCTTGTGCTTCATTTTGGTAACATTTAGCAGTGTGTTGACTGCACCCAAAAATCATTATGGATTTTTCAAACCATTGTGAAAATGCTTATCTTAGGTGAAGATTAAAGTTGATACTGGGAGCCCGCATCTATCTATTCAGGAGGCTGAGATCTGAGGATCATGATTCTAACTAGACAGCAGGAAAGTTCATGAGACTCTTACCTCCAACCAACCAGCAAAAAGCCAGAAGTAGAGCTGTGGCTCAAATGGTAGAGCACCACCCTTGGGTGAGAAAACTAAGGGACCGTGCTAAGGCCATAAGTTCAAGCCATAGCACCTGCACAAAAATAAACACAGAAAAAGAGAGGGGGGGGATAGGAAGGGAGGGAGGTAAAAAGAGAGAAAGAGAAAAAGAGAAAGAGGAAAGCAGGAAGGAAGGTTAGTTGATAATTCTTCATCTTTCTCCATTACTGTCCTGATATTTTGGCTTATTACTAAGAATAAAAATCCTATATCATAGAAATATTTTTTTGGGGGGGTCTGGTCGTGGGGCCTGAACTCTGGGCCTGGGCACTGTCCCTCAGCTCCTTCAGCTCAAGGCTAGCGCTCTACCACTTGAGCCACAGGGCCACTTCTGGCTTTTTTTCTTTTTGCTTATGTGGTGCTGAGGAATCGAACCCAGGGCCTCATGCATGCAAGGCAAGGGCTCTACCATTGAGCCACCTTCCCAGCCCAGATGTGTAGAAATATTCTAAAGCACACATTCTCATTTCTTAATAAACATCTAGAATTGAAGGAGAACAACCCATTTATGAGAAAAAGTCTTTTTTTCTTTTTTTTGGCCAGTCCTGGGGCTTGAACTCAGGGCCTAGGCACTGTCCCTGAGCTTCTTTTGCTCAAGGACAGCACTCTATCACTTGAGCCACAGCATAATTTCCGGCTTTTTCTTTTTATGTGGTACTGAGGAATTGAATCGAGGGCTTCATGCATGCTAGGCAATCACTAAGCCACCTTCCCAGCCCCAAACAGTCATTCTTAATTCCAAAGAATGATCATATCCAAACTTACCTATCAGTAGGTTCACCTTTGGCTAGCTTTTCAGCACATGCAATAGCTCCTTTGTGAAGCCAGCAATAGGTATCCACAGCTACTACCTGCCCTTTATACTTCCGCACATGGATAGGTTCAGAAGCTTCTTTGATGAACTGTAGCAATCCTTGTATCCCCATAGTGCCAAACTAACTGCATGATATGAAAGGGAAAATAGCAATATTTAAAGCAAAATATATTTACTAAAAAGTGTTACGCAGTTTAAATTACTACACAGAAACTTATTATTTAATCTAATACCAAATTACTACACAGAAACTGTTATTTAATCTAATATCAATGTCAGTTTCCATAGCCTAGATGTTATATTAATCATGAACACTACCTTAATGCCACCTAATAGTTGCTTAATGTATTTTTTTCAGCAATCTGATGTGTAACCATTGGTCCAAAGTGCTTTTACTTAGAATCATAATGTGTGCTTCAAGTTATCAACACAGGGATTCTACAAAAATTAGAATCTCCTCTTTCTTTGACAAGGCATAAGTTTAAAAAAAAATCTATGGGAGTGGGGAGCAAAGGAGGTACAGAAAGGGAGGGAGGGAGGGTGAACAAATGCAATTATGATGTTCAGTTATACTACGTGGAAAATGATCTATGTAACTTATGGGCAGGGATGGGGGGGTGAGAAACTGGGGGAAAGTAGAAGGGGTGACATTACCCCAAAAAAGAAATGTACTCATTACTTAACCCATGAAATGGTAGCCCCTCTGTACAACACCCTATTAATAAAATTATTGCATCAAAATGCCATCATACAAAGTTACACACACGTACAACCACAGAAATTTGTAGAAAAGCAAGTAGTTCAACTGACAATAAACAGAATCGCAGGAATGGACTTTTACTGTTTGAGGACTGAAATGTATTACCATCCAAGTAATGGATATTTTGCTAATACGAGGTGATAATGCCTCAGGACACTTTGAAAATCGATCCCAGAGACCTGGGAAACTGTTGCTGTGCAAAGTTCCAAGAAAAACGATTGGAAATCACAGGTTCAGAGGAACCAGTCTTACCCCTGGAGACACAACAGGAAGCACTGATGCTCAGGTCCAGCAGTTCTCAGGTTTCGGGGTTCACAAGTTTTCAACTCCCAGTGACAGTCACTAGTTCCAGAGGTGTAGGGGGTGGCTGGATTTTACACATGCAGGCAATTCGGATGCACGTGATCCTCAAGCCACAGTCCGAGAAAACCAATTAGTCCACTACCTTTGCGGATAATACACCTCCTAACAAGATATTCGTTCACGCTGAGGAAAATGGACATACTATGTGTTTGGTGAAACTTGGGTCCGTTTCTTCTAGGCCAACTAAATATTCTCGCGTAATTATCTCCTCTTCAGCACCGAAAGAGCGAGTGAGCGCCATGTGGCACAGATCAGCTCCAGGCGATCACTCGTAGGGACCACACACAGCAGCCACTTTCCAGCCGGGGATGCGCGGGGCGAGGGCGGCCCCAGCCGGGGATGCGCGGGGCGAGGCGGCACGCCGGGTCCAGACGCCGTGTTCCCTCGGGCCTGCAGCAACGAAAACGTGTGATCGTCACCCACCCTGCCAGTGTGAGCCTGCGGGTGGCAGCGAGCGGCCGGCTTCGGCGGGAAGGCGGGAGAAGTTCCCGCGGAATCACGTCCCGCACGGGGCCCTGGGGCTGGCGGCTGTCCCGCAGGCCGGGAGGACCGCGCCACTAGGCTCCCGTCCTCCCCGAGCCCCGGATTCTGCGCGTGGGGACACGCGACGGCGAGCGGGACCCCGCGGGGACCGGCGGGAGCCCCCTCTTCAGACCCCACACCCTTCGCTTTCCGGGAAGCCCTTTCTCCACACGATGGAGGGAGACCTCCCCCCTGAAAACAGCTCGCGACTTCCCTCACTCACTTGGGCCAGAGCAACCAGGCCGGAATCGCGGCGCCCAGGTACCTCCGAAGCGGCTCTGCACCCCAAAACGCCAAGTCCATTCAATTTGCGCGGGATCGCTGTGCCCCACCCACCGGAAGTGACGCCAACACGCACGCTGCGACGCCGATCTCTCTCTCTCTCTCTCCCACCCCTCATTCCCCCGTTCATCAGTTTTGAGCCTTCTGTGTCGCTAATTCTATTGCTTCCCGAGATAAGGCGTCGCTGTCGCTGCCTCTGTCCGCTAAAACCATTCGCAGTTCCGTGAAAAGCGGGAACGGTCCAGAAGAATGAGACTGGAGAAGGGAACCGGAAGTTGGAAGTGTGCCACTCTCCCTGAGCCTTCTGGGAATTGTAGTTCTCTGCAACCTCAGAGCTGGCAGCGTGAACAGCGCTGCAGCGCGGTTGTGTAGAGGTGATTTTTGTTGATTTAAACCTCTCCAGAGAGCCCCGCTGAAATCAGTGTCCAGGGCTGCTCACCCCTCACATTTCCACATTCTCTTTGAAATGATTATCATCTGTCGGTGCTTTATGTAGTAGTGCTGATTGTTTTACTTTTAAATAACCAAACAATAAAACGATCCTGTGGTGCCCACACTTTGGACACTTTGGACGTAAGTGGCCACTGGCAGTTTGCAGGGGGGCGAGGCGGCATGCGGAGAAGTTCTAACCTAAGGGAAAAACGAAATCATCGTGCCGACTTCACTCGCTTTTCATTTACTTTGTGTCAGTCCTGGGGCCTGAACTCAGCCTGGGCGCTGTCCCTCAGCTCTTCAGCTCAAGGCGAGCGCTCTACCACTGGAGCCACAGCGCCCCTGACAGTTTTCTCATGGTAAATTGGCCATGAGTCTCATGCACTTTCCTGCCCGGGCTTCCTTTGAACCGCGATCCTGAGATCTCAGGCTCCTGTGTAGCTAGGATTACAAGCGTGAGCCATCGGTTCATTTACTTTTTATTTTTTTTTAAATCACTAATGTTTTAAGCCATTTGAAAAAGACAAAGCTAGTCTTTGTATTTTGATCTTTGTAATACAAAGCTAGTCTCTCACTAGTTTTGCCATAAAAGACACCTCTGACTGTTGTTCAAAGACTGTTGTCCAGACAGCTATCATCTTTTTTCCCCTCCCAAGAACAGTTTCTTTTATCTATCCCCTAAGTTTCCAGGGAACAGAACGGCCCTTGTTCTCGGAGGAAAAGATGCTCCTTTCTTTCCTGAAAACTAACTGCAAAATTAAACACTCCTAGGAAAAGGAACTCTAAAGACACAAACCTTGAAACTTCTCCAGAATTACAGAGTCCAGAACAGCTAGTGATCTACATAAATGCTGCAAGCTGTGTGTGTGTATCAAAAAAGCAGCTCTGTGGACATTTGTAACTACCCAATTTCACATGCCTTCCCACAAATCCCTGTGTAAGTCTTGCGCTTGCACTTCGGAGACAAGATGGTCATTGTTGGTCAGGTCGTGCATCTTTGATTAGAAGTAAATCTTGTGGTCTTTCCCCAACAACTTGTCCTGAGTAACTGGCCTTCAAGTGGCAGGCAGGGAACAGGGTTTCATCGTTTCAGACCTTGCTCAATATCCTCTTTTCTTTGGAATGTTGTAGGGGGATAGAAATGGGACAGAATCTTAGACCAGATCTTGAGGTATGTTTAAAACTCAGAGGTCAACGGGAAGGATAATTTAAATTCAGTGCAAGGAGAGGAAGAGGAAAATATGAACACATTGTTAACCATGCTTTCTTTATTTTTTATTTTAAATACCTTTTTACATAGTTCTCTCAGGCTGCTTTTAAAGCCTTTTCACAATTTGCCCAAATCTATAGTGAAATATATTACCTTAAAATTGTTGGAAAACCTGCTAGTTTTGAAGAATATGTTTGAGGGGCCAGGGGAATCTCCCTAGCTGTAATCTTTGCATCTAAAATTAGAAAGGAGAACAGAAAAGTCATTTTTGAATGGCTCTTGGAAACCTCACCCTGTAGCAGCCTGGGGAAGACTCTAAGGAAGAGTGGGGGATTAGTTCCAAACTTCAATAGGATAAAGAGAACTTAAAGCAAGGGAAAATGTGCTTGTAGAGAAGCTGTTCTTAAAGTCACTAGCCTCCTCAATTCTAGTAATTGCTTTAATGCTTTGAGACATACAAAAATATATACCATATGTGGGAGTGTTGGGAATTCAGAGATTAAAAAAAAAATAAGGTCCCATTCCTGCTACTTCAAATCCATCATGAAACTTAATAAGCTATTGACTACATACACCCTGTATGTTTATTACCTTCCTTCCCAAATTTTCCCAACTAGCTTCTTGACTTCGGGTTTTGAAGGCCGAACTTTAAAAAGAAAATAATAGTTTAGAAAGTTCACTCACTCTAAATTTAAAATTACTTCCTAATTTTAAATAGTCTCTTTTTCTCATGCAGGAGTGCCAGTCCTGGGGCTTGAACTCTGGGTGCTGTTCCTGAGCAGTTTTTCTCAAGACTAAGCATTCTACCATTGGAACTATAGCTCTACTTCCAGGTTTTGGTGTTATCAGAGATAAGAGTCTTAAGGACTTTCAAACCCCCTCAGGTTTCGAGCTGTGATAATCAGATCTTAGACTGCTGAGTAAATAGGATTACAGATGTGAGCCACTGATGCTCAGTTGGTCTCTCCTAATTTTATTTTTATTTTTTCTGGTACTGGGGCTTGAATCTCAGAGTCTAGGTACTGTCACTGAGCTGCTTTTTCTCAAGGCTAGCACTTTGCCACTTGAGCCACAGCACCATTTCTGGATTTTTCTGAATAATTTATTGGAGATAAGAGTCTCATGGACTTTCTTGCATGGACTGGCTTCACCACTGGCCACCAGCACTCTGCTAGCCTCTCCTTTTTTTTTTTTTATCAGCTGAAAAGAGCAACTATCCTCTGTGTAATGTCTCTATATACTCACACTTCTGAAATATACAGCTGGTAACAAAATTTACATTTTAGAGAAACTACCATAATTATGTGACACTTATGTGGGACTTTTTACATTATTATTATTATTATTGTTATTTTTTTGCCGGTGTGGGGCCTGAATTCTGGGCCTGGGCGCTGTCCCTGAGCTCTTCAGCTCAAGGCTAACTCTGCCACTTGAGCCACAGCACCACTTCCAGCTTTTTATTTATGTGGTGCCGAGGAATAGAACCCAGGGTCTCATGCATGCAAGGCAAGCACTCTACCATTGAGCCACCTTCCCAGCCCTTATGTGGGACTTAATATCACCATTAACATCATCTATCTATCTAAATAACAAGTTTTATTATGGCAGCCCTGAATTATAACACTTAATGTTTCCAGTTTGTTACCTTTCACATACTGAATATTTAACAGTCATATCAGTGAAGTCTTTACATTCTTATCCTAGTTTTACAAGTGAAACAAAGGGAAGTGTGAAAAGATTTGAACTCAATGTGGCTTGGCTCCAAAGTCTGTGCTTTGAACTACTAGGCACAGTTACCAGTTAGAGATAGAAATGTGTCATTAATATGTTCAAAGTTATCTGTTTACTGTTCTCTTCCATAATGATATGTTTTTTAAAACATAATTTTAGAAGAGGAAAGAAACGAACAACTTTTATTTAGAATCTGACATGTCTTTTTCCCCCTCGTGCATTTCTTAAAATAGTTCGAGAAGATAGCTATCAGTGCCCCATTTACAGAAGAAAAACTGAAGCAGAGAGAAATAGGATATCTTGTTATGAACCTAAGGATATTTCAGGATGCGATACAAGTGTGATTCAAACTACATCTGTCTGTCCAAAAGCCTGTGTTCTTCACTGTGACACGGGGGACTGATATTACCCAGGGAATCCTGAGTATCTCAGGAGAAGGAGGAGCACAGATTTCCAGTTTTTGGAAGGCTGAAATGGGACTGTGGAATTAGGAAGACAAGGACACAATTCCAGTGGCGACCTGAGATTCTTCTGTAGCACTGGACCACTTTTACTCAACATTCTATCAGAGAAATATGTACATATTATTAAGAGAACCCATAATCATTTTTCTTTTTCATTCATATGTAGAATTCAATATGTAAATGGCAATTTATTCCTTCTACTATTGATAGAGCTCTGAGTTGCTCTCTGGTTGTGTGCATATGTGCCCATCCTGGGGCTTGAACTCAAGCCTGGTTGCTATCCCTGAGTTTTTTTTGCTCAAGGCTAGCGGCTCTACCATTTGAGCCACAGCTCCACTTCCTACTTTTTTGGTAGTTAACTGGAAATAAGAATTCCACAGTTTTTCCTGCCAGGATGACTTAGAACCATAATCCTCAGATCTCAGTCTCCGGAGTAGCTATGATTACAATTGGGAAAATGTAGGAGAAAGGAAAAGGAATAGGCCAGACTCGACCATCAACAGATGAGGACTTTTATTGAGGAACAGCAAGGGGCACAGGTTTGGAGGGTTTGGAGGTTGTGCCAGCGAGTTGGAACAGGAGCTGGGTTTTTATATAAGGTCTGAGTAAGGAAGCAGGGGTTAATGAAAGGGTGCTGGGTTAAGGGAGATGGGGGCTTTTCAGTTGGGCCCACAATGGGATGTTTACAGCTGGGCTTAGGTGGATTGCTCTGCCAGCACATCAAACAAGTTTGCACATACCTAAGATTTTGCCTGGCATCTGTATGGGCTTGGGACAACAGGGTGGGGGATCAATCTTCCATATTCCATCTTTAGATACATAAAATGACCCGGCCAAGAGGGGAGAGGCAAGTCCTTCATATAGGATCTTTGGATACATTAAAAGAATCGGGCTGAGAAGGGAATAACATGGAGTTATGAGAACAACGCAGATTCCCATAATTTGGAACCCTAAAGGAGTATAAAAAGAGGAGGGACATCCGTGGTCTTTTCTGGCTACTTCCTGCTGGCACGGGGGCACCGAGGAGTTACTGGGGCTGTGGTCATCTGGGTCCAGATCTGCACTGGGCAGAGTAGAGTGGTATAAGTGAAGCCTATGGTTGTCTGCAGTCATAGGATGGCCTTGACTTGCTCCCAGGTCATGAGTGAGAGTTATTATCCTGTTAAAGAGACTCTTGGGAAAGGTGAGCTCAAGCAAAAGGCTGACAAGGTGGCAGGACGGGTTGATATCAATGCCCATCCTGAGCACATGCCAGAAAAGTTCCATTTGTAGCACAATCCCTGTTGTGGCCTATTACAGGGAAGGAAGAATAACTGGACTAGGGGCAGGAAAGGGGGTGGGGTTTTGCCTGGCATCTGTATGCTCCTGGGAGAATAGAGTGGGGAATCAATCCTTCCTATTCCATCTTTAGATACATAAAATGGTTGGGCCAAGAGGGGAGAGGCAAATCCTTCAGTTACAGGCATGAGCTACCAACACCTTGCTTGCTTCCAGATTTTGCCTACTATTAATAATGTATCTGCTTTCTAATCCTAGTCTTCCAAGCTCACTTAACGTGAGCTTACTGCAGATGAGGACAGGTTTTCTGTTATCATAGCCAAGTGTAATAATCTGTTTTCTATTGCTTTAGAAAAACACGTAGGTCTGAGTAACTTATAAAGAAAAGTTTTCTTATCCCACAATTTTGGAAATGCAATACCATGTTGCCTGTTTCTCTGTGGCCCCAAGGAGGTCCTTTTAGTTACATTACACTATGGCAGATGAGATCATGGCTGGAGTACATTCAAGAGGGAGAGATCACATAGACAGAAAGCCAGAGAGTAGAGAGTGGCCTGTCTTGTTCTTCTGCAACAAATCACTGTCACTGGAACTAGCTGGGACAACACAAGAACTACATTATTCCCTACCCATGGCAGCACCCATAATGACTTAGATTAAACTCTACCTTTTAAAGGTTCCACGACTTCTTGAACACCTCCACACTGGAAAATAAGCTTCCCACACATGATTCCAACCTCACCCACATCATAGCTTTAGGCTCATTCTGCATCCTTACATGAGATCGTTAATAAATTGAGCATTCCTGACTTAGTGGCCCAGGCTCAGAAACCACTGTGCCTCTTAATGACTTTCAGTAAGAACCCAACTCTTTTGTGTTTATTTTCTTTATAATACAAATCTTCCATGGCTGGAGACAATTTACCCATCTCCATGCTTTCAATTTGTATTTGGTTTTGTTCTGATAAAGAGAATTAAAATGTAAAAGTTCACATTGTGCTAGTCATTTTTTTTCCTGGAGAGTTTTGCAAATAACCACAAGCACAAAGCAGATACTGTTGTTTTGATTTTCATGAGAAAACGTGACTTGCAATAGGGCATCCGGGTAGTATTTCCAAGGTGGTAAGCTGGTAGAGGACATTCATTCAGTAGATAGCCAGAAGGGACAATTGTATTGAAAACTCAGTGAAACAGAACCTGGAACGATTGAACAAACATCAATACATCAACAGAGCAAGGAAAATAGCCAGTAACAGAACGCTTAGAGGGGAGAAATCCAAGATGGAAAGGCCATGCTGCAAAAAGAGTCACATTGATTAGAAGGCAAAGAGTGGTCCTTGTGTGGTAAGTGCCAATTTCTGCAGGCAGCAGCTGCTCTCAGAGTGACACAGTAATGACTTTCTGTCCACTTATTGGTCTATCAGCCTCCTGGGGACTCAGTCAGCAAGCAGTTCTATTTTCAGAAGCAGAGAATAAACACATGCCTTAATCCTATCATTGAAACCTAATGAATATTTTCACCAAAACATCTGTGGCCAGTTTTTCCACAGTTCTGTGAACTCCTGTGCAAAGCTATATCTGTGAGTTTTATCTTTTTTGTTTGTTTACCAATACACTTGGTTAACAGTTTAAAATCTGAACAAATATTGGTTGGATTTTTATGTGAGTTACACTACTTGCTAGATATTAATTTACTGGCTTTAATAAAGGGTTTTATATCTATTATTTTTGTTTCTTTATCTGAAAATTGGTCCTAACTGGACTGCTTCATATAGTGGAAAAGATTCAGTGAGGTCATATATATTAAGGGTGTATTAGAATGTCTAGATGCTGACACTTGGTATTAACTTAATTTTTTAATAAAAATTCTATAATACTTAGCTGTGCATAGTGATCTATAGTTTGTGGAGAGCTTTTACCTTTTCTTCTGTTCTTTACAATGATCTAGTATGGGAGGTACGTTTGCCCTTCATTACAAGGATGAAGACTTTCCTCCAGGATCACCTATTACAGTAGAGCACTAGTAGAGCCATCCTTAGATTATTGTCCTTTTTGCAATTTTATGCTATGTCATGATAAAAACAAAATCACTAATGTGTTTGTAGTTGATTTGGTAGCCTTCACTCCTAAGGGAAAAATTAAAAGGAAAACTGATCTTGTTCTACAGTTCTTCAACCTGAGCCCATGGTTTTCTTCAAAAAGGACTCTAAACAATTGGAACATAAGAAATTAAAATTATGCTATGCATGTTGCCATCCATTCCTGAAAGAAGGTGGGTTTGGGGAAGCATTAGAGGCATGGTTCAGATGCCAGCCAATTAGTCAATGAGTGAAAGCATCAGAGAGCAAAATTGAGTCCTGGTCTAGGGGACACACACACACACACACACACACACACACACACACACACAGAGTTTCTGGGGTGGAAAAGGATATTTGATTCCCTAAAGGAGCTAAATATTACCGATCAGAAAAAAAATCCTTGGTTGTAATTAAAAATGAAAAAAGATAAAAATAAAAAGAGATCAAACTTAGGCTTTTACAAAAAAATTCCTTACTCCAGTTATGGATAGAATTAAGTTTCCTTTTAAAAATATAAGGGACTCCAGAGCCCTGGTACTTTAGGATATGGCCTTATTTGGAAAGGGGTCTTCACAGAGATGTTCCACTTCAAATGAGGTCACTAATAGGTGAATGTCCTCACACAAAGGGGAGACTTGGACATAGGACAGATGATGTGCAGACAGAGGGAGAAGATGACCCTCTATAACAAAGGAGAAAGGTGCAGAGTAGAACCTTCCTTCGTCTTTGCCTTTGAAAAGAACCAGCCCTGCGGACACCTGGGTTTCAAACTTCTAGCATCAGAATTGAAGCAATAAATTCGTATTGCTTAAGCCTATTAGTTTGTGGTACTTTAGTAGAGCAGCCTTAACAAACAAGGTAGCCTGGTGAACCCAAGAAGTTCAGGAATAGCTTCAGGATTTTGGCATGGATGGATCCAAGAGAGTAAAGTGCTATCATTAAGATATGATATGTAACTTTCATGCTGGTATCTTACCATATTTCATTAATGCTAGAATGCATATTTCCATTTCTTTTTGATATGTTTGAAAACAAGATATAACTTGCGATTTCTGCTAACATTTCATCATAAAGTAACAGTATGTCTTGCAGTGAATGGCCTTAGGAAAGTCTAGGAAGGAACAGTCACAGTTATACTATTCATGTGTATAGTCTTTCATTCTCAGAGCTTAATGTCTGACTTAATGTCGAACTTACTTCTTGATCTCAGTGGAACAAGACAGCCATTGCCTACTATTTCAGCAAAAGGCTCTAAGCTAATGTTGACTGGATATAACCAGTCTGGCTTTGGGCATCCAGCTGTAGAAAGCAGGTTTAGAGCTGCTAAATTATAAGTCACCAAAAGGAAAAGGAGTGCCCTTACTAGAACAAGGAGGCTTAATGCTTGCGAAGACTGTGTCACTTCATGTACCTAACTATGCTAGGTATTGTCACATGACCACCACTACAACTCTGTGGACAGGAAGCATTGATCTGTTACTTTCACCAGCAAGCCAATGGAAGCTCTGTTCTGTGGGCAGAACTGAACATTACCAGGTAGGTTGAATGCTTACAATGAGCAGGACACTTCTTAAAGAATGAAAATATAGGAATATGGTCAG
Organism: Dipodomys ordii; assembly: GCF_000151885.1. Taxonomy (NCBI): domain Eukaryota; kingdom Metazoa; phylum Chordata; class Mammalia; order Rodentia; family Heteromyidae; genus Dipodomys; species Dipodomys ordii. The sequence continues at coordinate 865,229 of NW_012267273.1, read as the reverse complement.
CCATGTGCCTTACGTGCTCAAAGCCAAGTCAGGAGACACATCCAAAGCTCCCAACAGCTCACTACAAAACAGAAAACATAGAATATAGTACCACCATGAGAATGAAACCTATTTTGTCAGCAATCAGGTCCTAGAATGGAATGAGGATCGATTGGAAAAGTTTTTTTTTTCATATGCCTTAAAAACAAAAGAACAAACAAAAACTTCTAGAAGGTTGCAATATCAGAGCTCTGGGAAACAGTGATGTTGCTAAGCCTTGCAAAGATCTGGTGTATGGAAAATATTTATTGAATTCTTACTGAGTAAGTGATTGAAAGCTGTAGGTCCTTGGCCCTGAGCTCAGTCATTTCCAAGGTCAGCCCTGATGTCTTGCTCATTGTCACCACATTTGCAGACTGAAGGAGCCGGCCCTGAAGTGTGAGATGAGTAGTGTCCTTCACTTTGAACCTCCGACATCCCTCTGGCCTTTATTTAAAAAGCAGTTTCCTTATGAAACTACTCACCATATTAAAAGGAATTTGTTTGTGAAGCATTTATTTAGCCTTCAAAAGTTATTACTAGGAGGCTTCATATAGCTCACTATGGCTCTGCTTGATTAAACTGAACAAACAAAAATGTAATAATTTTTATTAAATATACAGGTTTTCAGAAATCTTTGTGTCCCACCTCAGAAGGATGTCTATATCTATCTGTATATTTAGATGGCTCTATATGTATGAAGATATATATGAACATAGATCTATTGTTTATCTCTTCATATATCTATCTCTACGTACCTAGGTATATCTATGTATACATAGATCGCCTTGCTTGGCTTGCGTGCTCAGCTAGCACTGTGCTACATGAGCCAAATCTCCACACAAGCTTTTTTTGGTTATTTTGGAGATGAACTCTCATGGACTACTGCCTGGGCTGGCTTCAAACTCCTTTCAGATCTTCTCCTGTGGAGTAGCTAAGAATACAAGCATAAACCATGAGTGCTTTGAAATATTCCCTCTCTCTCTCTCTCTCTCTCTCTCTCTCTCTCTTGATGGGTTATAGGGTTTGAAGCTAGAGCCTGGTCATTGTCCCTGAGCTCTTTCACTCAAAGCTAGTGCTCCATCACTTTGAGCCACAGCACCATTTCTGGTGTTCTGGTGGTTAATTGGAGATAGAGGTCTCACAGACTTTCCTGCTCAGGATGGCTTTGAACCATGATCATCAGATCTCAGCCTCCTGAGTAGCTAGGATTATAGGCATGAGCCACCTGTGCCTGGCCTCTACTCATTTTTGATTATTAAGTTTTAATTCAAGACAAGTAAGGATAGCGAACTTGTTCTTACATCCATGCCCTACTATGCCTCCTTACTCTTCTTCCCCTTTCTTTCCTTCTGGAATCTTTTTTTTTTCTACCTGTAATGTACATTACTTTCTGATGTTCATTGGCCTTGTTAGGATGCTTGTCTACCAGTGTGGCTGCTACATTAAATGTCTTACTTTTCAGATTTTTATAGGATTTCTATGTCTTTTGTACATACATCATCAACTGGCTTCTTTAGGATGAGACATTTCTGTTCACTGCAAACTAAATGATTAGTCATATAGGGTGTCTGTCTCCAGCAGGCCAGAATTTATGTTTCCATATAAAAATTCCTATAAGACTATAGAATCTGTGAAAGGCATAGATTTTCTGGGTTTGTATAACCCAATTATGACTATCTGTATATCATTTTATCTTTTTAAAAAAGTCTTTGTAGTACTGGGATTTGAACTCAGGGTGTCACATTTGCTAAGCAGGCATTCTACCACTTGAGCCACTCTGCCAGTCTCTATCTATCTATCTATCTATCTATCTATCTATCTATCTATCTATCTATCTATCTATCTACCTACCTACCTATCTATCTGTCTGTCTGTCTGTCTGTCTGTCTGTCTGTCTGTCTGTCTGTCTGTCTGTCTGTCTGTCTATCTATCATCTTCTATTTATTTTGTGGTGGTACTCCTTGGCCTGTCCCTGTGCTTCTTTTGCTCAAGGTTAGCACATGGGCCACAGCTCTACTTCTGGCTTTTTTTTTTTTTTTTTTTTTTTTTGTGGCGGGGATGGTGGAGTTAATTGGAGATAAGCATTTCAAGGACTTTCCTGCCCTGGCTGGCTTTTGAACCACAACCCTCAGATTATTACAGGGCTGAGACACTGGCATTTGGGGTTGACCTAGTTATTAAGACAGAGTCTTTATGTCCAGGCTGACCTTAACTACGATCTGCCTATGCTTATTCTCCTGTGCTTATGTTGTAGGAATGACAGGACCCAACCACTTCGCCCAGACACTGATTAAGATGAAGTATTGTGAATTTTTATGTCTGGGTTGGCCCAGATCTCTATCTCCCAACTAGTTATAATTAAAGGCTTGAGGCATTATACCTGGCTCGTTTCATCTTCATAAGCACATCCTCAACAGCTCTTCAAAGGATATAGTAACATTGTAGATACTCAGCTGCATCTGGTAGTGATACTGCTGAATTACTGCTATGCAGATACCTGGAAATGATCACAACTACCTAGAAAGCCCCTTTGTATGAAAACTGGGGTTCCATAAAGCAATTCTGCTCTTGAGAAAAGACAGCTATTTTCTTCATAAATTTCTTCTGTGGGAATAATTTTGAAATAGAACAAATACAGAACAGACAATCACTGGGTTTGTTTTGCTTGCATGTCATTACCCTCAAAACAATCTAGTAGCTGTGGTGGAGTCCTGCTTCCATCCTTCCCTCCATATATTTTGTAACGTTGTGACTTCTTTGTTCATTTTTAAATTTTGTTATTGTCATTGTTGTTATGTTATTATGTACAGAGGGGTCAAAGTTACATAATTCAGGTAAAGACTTTTTGGACAATGTCACCCCTTAAAGATGTGCCTTCTAATGAGCAATGAATACAAATGCCTTTAGCAATGCCTTGTCATCCTTAGGAAGCATTTCTTAGAAAAATGCCACATCTTTCCTTCTCAGATTACGCATTCATTGCAGGTCACGATGTCCCCATACCTCTAAATCAATATGTGTTTTCTAATTATAGTACACATAGAGTTTGTAGACCTTAGAAAATAGAAATGCATAGAGAAGAAATAAAGAAGCAATGCTCAGCAGTACTGCTATTCAGATAACACTACTATTCAGATAACTAGAATTATCACCTTACAGATTTTCTGGCTGTGTCTTGAATGTGTGTATATAAATTTATTTTAATAACTTTGGCTTTATATAGAAACATGATATTCATAAATGAATTGTACTTTTTTCCCCTACGTGAGCATTTTCCCATGCATCAGATATTCTTTGAACATGTCACCAGTGTGTCTCTTTGTCATGGATATTTTAAAATAATTGAACTTTTTCACCTGCTGTTGACAATTAGTTTGTTTTGATTTTTCTTGTAAATGGTCGACATAGTCTATCCTCTTACCCAACAACCCACTTAAATTCCTGGAAGAGGAATCGCAGACTAAGAGAGTTCTTGTAACTATCTCTTTAATATTCTTGACATATACTGACAGATCGCCCCTTGAGAAAGGATTATTAATTTAAACTACCAGCACTGTAGGGGAGTATCTTTCAATGAGGAGCCAAAAAACAAGATTTGCCTCTTTGCAGGAACATGATCAGCTTCTCCATCTCTTTCCCTGCATTTGCATATGCAAGCCTCCTAGATATTCAATGCCTAGCCTTTGGCTTACATGAGCTGTTGCTAAATGAGTATTAGTGGGAAGCCTGCATTTTTTTTTACTTGCATAAATCAAATGGGTATAATGTTTAGTTCTGCTTCTTGTTTTCACTTAGCCTAATCCACAAGATTCATATGTACATCTAATACTTCCTTGGCTGCTAAGTGCTTCAAGCTGAGTACCTCCAACACATTTTGGCCAGGCATGCCTGCAGTCAGGGTTACCCATATCTCCAGCGATCCTCTCCACCCTGCCATTGCAAATGATGCCACCACAAATATCCTCCTGAACACCCCACAAGCTTCTGGGGAGGAATTTTTGTTGTTGTTTCTTGGAATAAATACACACGTATACACACATACACATATACACATACACATTCATACACAGGACACACCACAAAAATGCTAGTTTATACTTAATTTGGCTAAACTGGCCAATTAGTCTTCAAATTACTCTACGATAAATTCCCACAGCAATGAGAGAGAGGTCCTAAGTCATTATATCCCTCCCATACTCATTGGCTATACTAATAGATGAAAGAGATTCTTTCCTTTCCTTTCCTTTCCTTTCCTTCCTTCCAACCTTTTCTAGTACTGGGGTTGAACTCAAGGATTTGTTTTGCTTGGCTTATTTGTTTAGTTGGTGGTACTCTACCACTTGAGCTATGCCTCCAGCCCTGCCTTTTCTTGTTTATATTGGAAATGGAGTTTCATGGGCTTTTCTGCCTGGGCTGGCCTCAAAGTATAGCTAGGATTACAGATGTGAGCCACTGGTGCCAGGCATTTCATTGTAGACAAATTTTGTACACCAGATTTTGGAATAAGTTTATGTTATGTTGCCTAAAAGAAAACTGGAAGTTTAAGTGAAATTGTGTTGGGTTTAGATGAATCTAGTTTAACTATTTACTTATATAACCATCTGTGTTCTTTATCCTTTATTTTCCCCCTAAAGATCTTGTATATTTTAGTTAGATCAAATTCTTCATTGCTTTACTGCTACAGATTGTAACTTCTTTGATTTTGTAATAGGTTGTTTCTACTAGAGAATGCTGTGATTTTTGCAAGTTTATCCTGTATATGAAAACCCTGTGAAAATGTATTAATTCTTACTTTAGGTAAGAATTTTTTTTTTTGGTAGGTCATGGGGCTTGAACTCTGGGCTTGGGCACTGTCCCTGTGCTCTTCAGCTCAAGGCGAGCAACTTACTGCTTGATCCACAGCACCACTTCCGGTTTTTTAGTGGTTTATTGGAGATAAGAGTCTCATGGACTTTCCTGCCGGGGCTGGCTTTGAACTGAGTAGCTAGAATTACAGGCATGAGTCACTGGCGCCTGGCTTAGGTTTTTTTGTTTTTGTTTTTTAAAAACTCTCTCTATATAAAGAATGTTCACTATTTGCTTTTTTTCCAATTCATCATTTGATATTTTTGTCTGTGATGTGTGTGTGTGTGTGTGTGTGTGTGTGTGTGTGTATGCGTGTGTTTGAACTCAGGGAATGAATGCTATCCCTGCACATTTTTACTCAAGGCTAGAACTCTATACCTTGAGCCAGGGTTCCACTTCCAGCTTTTTTGGGGGTGGGCATTAATTGGAATTAAGAGTCTCACAGACTTTCCTGCCTTGGCTGGCATCAATGATCCTCAGATCTCAGCTCCTGAGTAGCTAAGAATACAGGAGCCACTGGCACCTGGCTGTCTGTGGCTTAAAAATTGTGTTTTAAATTTGTTAAGGAGTCAATTCTATTAGTATTTGTGTGTGATTTCATCCAGTGCATCCAGTCTGTCACACTTGTTTTTGTCTTCACCAAATATCTCCTTTACCCGTACAGCTCAGAACACCTGGAGTCAAGCCGAAGTTCTCAGAATGAGCCTTGTTACTTTTGATCCATCAACGCTTGCTTGGAGGAAACAGATGCACCTTTGAAAAAGAAAATGCCCCACAGAAAATAATCAATTTCCACTTGAATTAGGTACTGTAGAATGATACAATAGAAACGCTGCCTCAGAATCTGGACAAAAAGATGGGACCATTTTAAAGGCAGGAAGTTATATACAGAGGATTTCAAATTATTTGTTAGTGGAAAATAATAGTAGGAAATACAAATAAAAGTTAACAAGTTAAAAAAATTCAAGCTAGAATAAATGATGAGCTGATATGGAAATATTTTTAAAAAACCAGTTTCTAGTCAAAATCCACTCAGCCTTAGCAAATAGGGAGATAACCAAATCCAGCAATCATGACCTTTTTTCTTTTCTCTTTCTTTGCTCTGAAAGGCCAGGAGGGGGCGCTACGTGCATCTCACATCTATAGGTGAAAACAATCCTGAAACTGAAAACAAAACAACCCCCAAACAATCCAGTTGTTTTTATCCAAATGAGGCCACCTTTAAGAAAAAGCTTACCCTAAAAGGCCTTGCTGGCCCCACGCAATTATTGGAAGATGATTCCTCTCTGAATCTTCACTGGCAATCTTAAAACTTCGTGAAAAACAAGAAAGAAGGGAAGGAGGGAGAAACAGAGAGAGAGGGGGGTCAGGCCACTTAGCAAGGCTACAATTCTCTTACCTATGAAAACACAAAAGGACAGATAAAAACAGACCTTTGCATGTAGATGGCATATTATTTTTAAGCCAGAGGGGGGGTGGGGAATGATCAAAGAGTCCCCATACAAGCTGCTGAACAAAGTAAGGTACTATTATTATTACAGAGGCACATATGCCAATTTGGGACCTGGATCTTCCATAAGTGGGACAGCTACGTCACAGCAACTTCTATGAAAACTCATTCTATGTAAAGAAGTTGTTTTATATCAATTGAATGTAGGTGAAAGAGTTATGTTTGCATGGAAGATAAGGTGCATTTATTTCAAGTCAACTAAAATATCTTAAAACAAATTACATTATCAAGTTATTTCAGATTAATGTATTTTTTGTTTCTTGCATAATTCCTTGAGGCTTTAGTGGAATAAAGTTTAAGTGACTCAGGGTGTGCATCACTCAAAATCACCCTTCATAGGCTTGCCCATGGGTACAGTTTGAAACTGAGTGAGCTGAACAAAGATTAGAAGGTCTAAGGTTCAGTTCTCTATCGGTCTTTCTCATTCAGATTAGTGCCTGTGCTTTTCATTTCTTCAACTCTGATGCAAAAGTAGGGATTGTATTTCCTAAGAAGTTGTTAGGATACATGCAATAACAAACTATATGTGACTCTTTCTTCTAAGGAACTTCCAATTGTATTATGTTTTGGATGATGTTTAGGTTTGCCTTTGAAGCGAATCAGTGTTCTCTGCCAGGAGGTAAAAAGTGATGTTTGTTTTCTGAAAATGCATTTGAAACTATTTCGACCAGTCCCAGAATGCTAAATTGGTGATATAAAAAATCATCAATTGCTTGAAATGTTTTTAGTCTTCTTTTTGTTATTGATGTAAGGCTTAGGTTGTTTTTTTTGTTTTGTTTTGTTTTGTTTTTTGTTTTTCTTTGGCCAGTCCTAGGGCTTGAACTCAGGTCCTGTGCACTGGCCCTGACCTATTTTTGCTTAAGGCTAGCACTCTACCTCTTGAGCCACAGTGCCAATTTCAGCCTTTTCTGTTTACGTGGTACTGAGAAATCAAACCCAGAGCTTCATGCACAACAGGCATGCATGCTAGGCAAGCACTCTACCACTAAGCCACATTCCGAGCCAGGCTTAGCTTTCTCTCTCTGATTAGGTATGTATTCATCTGGGAAAAGACAACACAACAGAGAGGGGAGTGAGGATGGGAAAAATCTCAGGGAAATTTTTGAAAGAAACACTTGCAAAATAACAAGAAAATAGAGTGAATGGCTAGGTGAAAAATTAAATGCATGTTTCTGTATGCATACAAATATGCAAATACATATGTACATTTTCCTAAGTAGTTTCACATTCACTGTTTCATTTTTTCTCTATAAAACCCTGTGATGTTGGTTCTATTATGATTTTCATAATGAGAGTGAGTTACATTGTACAGAGACCATAAATGACTTTCCTCAAACCAGGCTTTTCATGTAGGAAGGGTTCTTTGCCCCAAAGATTCTGTGAGTTGTGAAGGGTGAGTTTGGGGAGTTTCCATTAGAATTCAGTGCCAGTCAAGGGTAATTATAAATATTTCTTTAGCCTGAAGATCTAAAGAGGATCTAGTCTAGTGGAATTCCAGAAGAATTGAGATACTCTTGGAAAGCTGGCTCTAAAATATAAAATATACTTTGAGTCTGAACTGAATTGCTTTGACAGTTTGAGTACAGAAAGAATGATTCTAATAATTAGAAACTATTTGTAGATTCCCTATAATTTTTATATGATGCAGGTGAATTTGGAACAGTTCATTTCTGTCATTCTGAATTGTTACCAAGTTTTTCAAAGATAATATTTAATATTACCTAGCATTTTGTGATAATCTTCAATGGAGCATGAATAGTGAAATTAATACCTTAATTAATACCTTTCTTCCCCACATGGACAGCTGCTTATCAGATGATTTTAATAAAAAGAAACAAAAGAAAACTGTAGTAGAAATCTTTCATTTTGATCTTTCAGAAGTGTTCATTTCTTTTACCCATCCATGGTTAAGTCAGTATTGCAGAAAAATATTCCCAGACACTGAAGAGAAATTCAGAAGATGAACTTACGTGCTAAACATTGCACCAGGTCATTTCTTGTATATTTATGAGCAGCACATAAACTCATTCAATTTATCTTCACTTCAGAAGATCTTCTGAGAAAATGTTAGGAATGCTTAGCTCATTTCTATTCATTGACAATTTTTTTTTAGCCACTGGTGCTTCTGTACTTTTTTTTTTGTCTATGGCCTTTTTTTGTGGAAAAAAGATTTAAAAGTAGGTATGGCATTCCTTTTAAAATCAAATGCCTTCTTCAAATATGTCGCCAGAATAAAAATAGTAACCAACACAGATGGTATATAGCTATAAATTAAGGTTTATTTTAACTGAGATGAAGTCATCCATTATTTAATAATATGAAAATGAAAACTGTACTTCCCTTTCTCTTGTCAGCCCTGAATTCATGCTAATAATCCTCCCTAGTACATCTGACTTAGTGTGCATGCCACCATTAAAGAAAACTGGAGAGCCCTCATGGCTTAAGGATGGTATAAAAGTGTATATGACTCCATTTTCCAAGCAAAAGTAATATGACTTTTACAGAGATGATTTCATTAGTTATATGCAGGATAGAGTTAATTGGGTACAGACTAGGTAAGCAGGTATATCTGACCACTATCAGTAAGTCAGTAAGCACAGGTTAAGCATTTAGAGTAAACAAGGCACTGCATTAAACACTGTGGTGACCGAATGGCTCATTTGGAGAATGATCATGATACAATGATCATTATGCAATGAGCTGAGTCAGCCCTAGCCACTTCTCTGTACATCACAGTTACCTTGGTATCACTAAAATAAAGAAGCTGTCTTGATTCTTCCTGGCCACACCTGAATCAGCATTTAGGGGATTGAGCTTGGGAATTTGTATTGCATTTTGAAGAAGAAAACATGAAACACTTCTCAGCTGATGTAGCCAATGGGTTACTTTCTGGGAGCCATTGGTCAAGATTTCACTTAAGTAAAACTCAATTGAGATCTCTGGATAGGAAAAACCAAAAACAACCATTTTAGTGTCTTTTCAGTTTAATGGCACAAGTTTAGAAATTTGAGAAATTTATGGTTTGTAATTTCGTGAAGTAAAGGCTCAGAAAAAGGAAAGGGTAAGAACATTTCTTGTAAATGAAGTCTTCCCTTTTCTCCATATGATTTATGTGCTATGTGCTAGTCATGCTGAAATAGTTCATAAGTCAGCTTTGCTAATGAGTGTTAATATGAAGAGCATCTGGCACATTAGAACACAATTAGTTATGGCAATCATGCAGTTAAAGTCAAACAGTAAACATTACAGAGTGCCTATTAAGTACCAAGCATAGTCTAAATATCACCAAAAGTGTTTGTAAAGGAAGTTTGTAAAGTCAGTCTGAAAGTAAGCAATAGTGATTTATGAATAGTAGCCTAATACTAGACTATCATAATGTCATAAGCCCTTGGATTCACTCTGCAGGACTAGTCAATGCCCTTGATGTTGGCTTTATATTTGTTTGTTTCAGGGCTGGACATGGAACCCAGGACCTTGTGCATATATGGCGGGCACAATACCAAGAACTACATCTGAGCTCAATTTTGGTACTATTGATTTAAATTAATTGATTAATTTGTCAGTCATGGTGCTTGAACTCAAGGCTCACTCACTGTCCCTAAGCTTTTTCGCTCAAGGTTAGCATTCTACCACTTTGGGCCACAGCCCCTCTTCCAGTTTTCTACTGATTAATTGGAGATAAGAGTCTCATGGACTTCCCTACCTGGGCTGGCTTTGAACTGTGTTCCTCATATCTCAGCCTCCTGAGTAGCTAGGATTAGAGGTGTGAGCCACTGAATTTCATACCTTTAACATTCAGTCAAAACTGACTTCAAAGATCTGTGGTAATACAAATGCTTAACAGTATTTGTCACCTTCACATGCTCAGTGTGAAGTCTAATTTTGTGTGTCAGTTTGACTGAGCTAAGGGATTCTGGGAAATATTATTTCTGTGAGTGTGTTTCTGGAAAAGATAATGGATTCATTTGAATTAGTACACTGAGTAAAGAAAGTTTCATCCTCCTAACATAGATGGGCCCCATCCATATTGAACAGAGCAACAAAGAAGAGGAAGGTAGATTCAGCTGGGGCATCTATTTCCTCTTGCTCTCGGACATCAGTGCTCCCAGTTTTGGGGCCTTTGGACCTAAGTTAGTTTTTGCATCATTGGCTCTTATGAGCCTTTGGCCTTTGGCCTTGAACTGAGCTACCCCCCCTGGTTTTCTTGAGCCTCCAGTTTGTAGATGCAAAACTAGGCCACATCTCATGTCAAGCAATCCCTTATAACCAACCCTTTTTCATGTATCTCTATGTGTCCCAATGGTTTTGTTTCTCTGAATTATATATTCAAAAAAGCCCATTGCTATGTTTTAGCTATGTTTTAGGGAAGCTGGTGGAAGAATAGGACAGGAATTAAAGAGTGTATCCTCATCTGTGACAACTGACTTTAGAAGGGTTAAAGGTTAAGTTACTCTTTTGACAGGAAATGAGGTATAAGTTACTTCTAAAAATTACTCTTGAAAAGGTCAAAAGTTACTCCTTTGACAGGAGATGCAGTATATTGGAATGAAAGAGGAAAAAAAGAGTTATACATACCTGGTAGGGTGGCTCATGCCTGTAATCTTAGATAATTGGTAGATGGAGATCTGGAGGATCACGGTTCAAGGCTGGACCAGGTAGAGAGTTAACAAGAACCCCATCTCAATCAATATATCTGGGTATGATGGTATGTGCTTATTATCCCAGCTATATGGGAAACAGAAATAGGATAATTCTGGACAAGGGCAGTCTGAGCACAAACACAAGCCCCTATTGGTAAAACGACCAAAAAGTAATGAAGGATAAGTATGTGGCTCAAAAGGCAGAGCACTTACACATCTCTGAGTTCAAGACTAGGTACTTCCCTCCAAAAGAAAAGAGAATAATACATGATATTGATTTTGGTAAAAGAGAATGTGGAGAAATGAAGGAAAGTGTCTTTAAAGGCAGATGAGAGAAAAGAATGTGTGGAATTCACAATGGTATTATGAATGCCTTGAATCTAGATCACATGGTACTCTTCAAAGTAAATGGATAGGGCAGAGAGATTGAAAAGAGTTAAGAACTCTGCATTATTGAAGGTATATCTACTTTTCTCTTTCAGAATCCACCAAAGGAAATTTGATACTTCAATTGAGAAGAGTTTAGAAGTTACATAATCTTTCCTACATTTCTAAAGAGTAAATTAACAGTACACTTGTATTTTCAATACCATAGCCAACCTCTTCCAAAATTTTATATACCAATAAATCTAAAAGAATATTATACATATGAATATAATCAAAATATTCACTTGAAGGTATTTTCTAATGGTTGAATATTTCTCAAAGTCCTTCAACATGACTTACTATTAATATATTTCCTTTGGTGATTCTATATCTTTTAAAACAAGAGGAATTGTGTTAACAACAACAAAATTATTGTCAGCTTCCATAATTGTTACTCTTCATTCTTTTCCTTTTCTGAGTTATCCTGATCTTAATAATGAAAAAGATAAAGGATTTTTAATTCTTTTTTTTTCCCCCCAGGGCTGAGGACCAAACCCAGGGCCTTGCACACGCCAGGCAGGCACCCTACCGCTGGGCTAAACCCCCAGCCCCAGGATTTTTAATTCTTGCGCTTTAATCTTTACTCTGTGTGTTCATTTATAACAGAATGTCTAAGTTTATTACTTAAAGTTCTTGAGGTTTTATGTGTTCCAATTTGTGAGGTGGTGCTCTGCTCATTTGCACAAACATTTGCTACTGAAATTTGGATTTTCAAATCGAGTTGGGTTTATTTTTGTTATGTTTTATGAAAATAGGTCAGCTTTGAGGGATGATTTATTACCCATCAAAGAAACATCAGAGAAACAGATGAAAGAGAAGTAGAAACTAGAAAAAAGTTGAAGACAAATACCATGTTTTTTTTTTGTTCTTTAAAAGCTTGAGTCGCAAAATATATGCCTATATAGAGAATTCTCAGGAGAGTCCAACTACTCTGATGGTAGAATGGTAGATACATGTCCTATACATCTTTCCAAATATAGAGAATGTACTGTACATTTTAATAGAATGTACATTTAATAGAATGTACATTTTAATAGAAAATCTGATTTCTATATCAATGAATGTTTAACTCAGATAAAAATAATATAAGTAAGAAATGGATATATCATCAGATGGCAATAAGATTTGCATACTGTCCTATTAATCCTGGCCTGGTCTTTTAGCTTTCTTGCTTGCTTTCTTGAGTGCTTGCTTGCTTGCTTGCTTTCCTGTCATGGAGCTTGAACTCAGTATCTGGGCATTGTCTCTAAGCTTCTTTGGCTCAAGGCTAGTGCTCTACCATTTGAGCCACAGCACCACTTCAGGCTTTTTTTTTTTCTGTTTATATTGTACTAAGAAATCAAACCTGGGGTTTCATGAATGCTAGGTAAGCACTCTACCACTGAACGACATTCCCAGCCCCTGGCCTTTTAGTTATACCCAGCCTCTATGTAAAACTTCTATGTGGCTATCATTAGATGACCAGGAAGGGGGCAGAGCTAAGCAGCAGGAAATGCTTGCTCTTTTTCCCCTTTTCTACCTGTAAAGGCACACACTCAACAGTTGCTTGATATAGGTCCATTTTGCTGGCTCTGTTACAAAGGCCTGGTTAAAAGTGCAAGGTCTCCAAATCTCTGCTCCCAGAGCCAGTGATGCTGGCATTTGTGCTTGTGTCCTAGAAGGAGCTTGAATTTGCTCATATCAACCAACACCACTTATAATAAGACTTTCTCCTAATAAATTCAACAATGTACGTGAGCTCGACACAAGAATTAGCTCCTTGGAGCCTAGGAATAGTTAAATGAAGTATTCTATTTCTCTGAGCCCTGGGCTGAGTATGGAGGATGATGTAGGCCTCTCTTTCTTTTAGATTTTTGATCTAGTCATGTAGCTGTCTTTGTTCTTGTACAGATAAAAGCAGATCAAGATCATGACCCAGAGCAGGGTGAGGAAGATCACGGTGATGAAAAACTACATGAATGCTGGTTTCTTCGACTTCTAGGGGTAGGGTCTCAGTGACCTGCAGAATTGAGATAATCATTAGTTCTTCTCCCTAAGAAGTTGGGGTCAGGAGGCCAGTCATTGCTGCTAGGGCTTGAGTACCTTGAGAGAAGGTAGAGTTGTGGGGCACTGTTTTGCAAGATTCTTTTTTTTTTTTTTTTGTCGGTCGTGGGGCTTGAACTCTGGGCCTGGGCGCTGTCCCAAGCTCTTCAGCTCAAGGCGAGCGCTCTACCACTTGAGCTACAGCACCACTTCCGGTTTTCTGGTGGTTTATTGGAGATAGGAGTCTCACGGTCTTTCCTGCCCGGGCTGGCTTTGAACCACGATCCTCAGATCTCAGCCTCCTGAGTAGCTAGGATTACAGGCGTGAGCCACCAGCGCCCGGCTTCTGCAAGATTCTTTATGAATTTGACCCAGGCAAAAACTTCAGATTCAGTGTGTGTGTGTGTGTGTGTGTGTGTGTGTGTGTGTATCTTGTTACTGAGAGCAGAATTCTCACTACAAAAAACAGTGAAGATACTGGAAGTTCTGGAGATCCGGTTATTGGTGGTGACTGTGCTGTTGAATTGACTCACATTATCTCTTCTCTTCAATTTCCATAGCTTTTAGTCACCATCAGTGTTACATAAATGTGCCAACCACACCTTACATAAAAGGAGAAATCATACTTTCAAAGTCTTTGACAGAAAATTGATAGCTAGAGTAAAAAATCCATGTGACAAGTCAAATCTCAGTGAGCAGTCACAGCATGCCGTGCACAATAAAAATGACACATGGTGGACTGGGAAGGTGGCTCAGTGGTAGATTGCTTGCCTTGCATATATGAGGCCCTGGGTTCAATTCCTCAGCACCACATAAGCAGAGAATAAAAGCCGGAAGTGGTGCTGTGGCTCAAGTGGTAAAGTGCTAGCCTTGGGCTGAAAAGCTGAGGGGCAGTGCCCAGGCCCAGAGTTCAAGCCCCATGAAAAAAATTAAATTAAATTAAATTAAAAAGGCACATGGTATCTGCACATCATTCATAGCTTTGAGGACCTTTATTGGTAAATGGGACAGATAACACTCCCATTTTCCATATGAAAACCAAGCACCTTGAAGATTGTATAACAGCTTAGTTTGGCACAGGCTGATCTTTTAATTATCTCCAAACTCCAAACCCCTTGCTTGTCTCATGTTTATAAATTCTTACAGATACCTACTCTATGCCACGCACTGTCCTATATCTTGAGAAAACAGCATGTGATACACCCCAAGGATGATTTATCCTCTTGGGAAGATTAATAGACACTAAAAGAACAATCCAGTGAGTAGCACGAATTGATTCTCAGTACTACGGACAATAGGAAGATAGAAGGCCCAGTTGGAAGTGAGAGACAGGAGGGGAAGGTGTTATTTCAAGAGAGATGGTCAGAAAAGAGCCCTCTTATGAGGAGACTTTTGAGCAGAGATCATTGGGAAGTGGGCAAAGTTCCCTGTGGGAAAACTGTTCACTAAATATGCTTATCAAAGTATAGAACTTTGGTGGCACTTTACTCCCTGTGCTCATGTCCGTCCCTGTTTTACACTGGATTTTTAAGAATCGGATCTCAATTCTGAGTGAAGTTCCCCCTGTTTCAGTCCTCTCATTATCGCCGGAATCAAAGACTTGCACCATCTACTTCCATATCCAGCTTTCTTCCCTGGAGGTGGTGTCTGAGAGATTTTTCTCTTTTCAGCCCTGGCTGAACTTGAACTGTGATTCTCCAAAGTGGGTAGGATTAAGGATGTAAACCACTGGCACGCGGATTATAACTACACACACACACACACACACACACACACACACACACACACACACACACTTTGCTTGTGTGGAAATGTGAAAAGGATGCATTTTGGCCTATATAATTTAAACTTTTTTGTCTCATGTAAAATGGTCATTGTGATTATTATCACACTGGTAATCATGAATTGTTCTCAGCTTAGTGGGAATAAAATCTGCTAGACTAGAACAACTCTACTTATGTAATCCTAAAATGTCATGATATATGGAAAAGAAAAATCCTAGCCACGTACAGAAGGCGTGGGATGGCCATGGTGGGCTTGGAAAGTAGACTGAAGTAAAATAGCAGGTGGGATTTGAGGAGACTGAAGAATCAAGTGAACCAGATTATTAGGGCTAACATTTGGCTTCTCTGCCACTGTTATGAAATAATTTAATCAGACCTTTAAAATCTTAACCTAGCTCTTTCCTCAATAAGTTTATGAACACAGCAAACCAAATTTATGGAACGTAAATAAATGACATCTTAGAAATGGCTGAGTGTTGAGGTCAGCCCCAAGGCGCCTTCGAAAAGCTTTTGTGAAGCACCCAGGTCTGGGTGCTTCTTATTTTGCCCCAGGCTTAAAGGGTTCCATCCCTTATTTTGCAATGTTGACTGCTTCTAATAGATGGAGCAATGACAACACACAGTTCCTTTGGTCTCAACATTTGACCACTTTCACCTCCCTCGCTTAGTATATTAATACAACTTAGTACATACATCTTAGTACATCACTGTAAGTGAGGAGAGTTCTACTGAGGAGATTAAGTGATTACTCCCAAATTGAAATGCTGTCTAATCATCTGCCCTTCATTCTTCCCCTATTAATTTTCTTTTGGGGCTTAAAAAATCAATAGGATCTTAAAACAACCAAATAAATGTGTGTTGCTAAATTTTAATTTAGTAAACATCCTCTGAGTCATAACTTGACTGGTGCATTCTATCCATCTGATAAACATTCTTAGCTAGCACATCGATATGTCCAGCATTTTAAAAATAGATTTAAAAGAGAAATTTATGATTGCTATGATTAATTTACATGTTAGAGATAAGACCACACACCTATGATGTGTGATTTTCAGAGAAGAATCTATAATTAACAGCTTAAATGGTTCTTTCACAGCTCCTTATTCAGAAATAAAAGAAACATTATATAAAAGAAACATATAAAAGAAACTAGCCTATCTTTTAAATTATACCATGCAATAATTCTGGACATGAGGCCATTTTTTTTTCCAGTCCTGGGGCCTGAACTCAGGGCCTGGACACTGGCCCTGAACTTCTGTTTTGCTCAAGGCTAGCCCTCTATCACTTGAGCCACAGTGCCAGTTCTGACTTTTTCTGTTTATGTGGTATTGAGGAATCAAACCCAGGGCTTCATGCATGTTAGCCAAGAACTCTACCACTAATCCCCCTTCCCAGCTGAGGCCATTTTAATATCAGTTTTGGTAATACTTTGTAATCTTCAAAGTGTTTTTGTTTGTTTGTTTGTTTGTTTGTTTTAGTTGGTCATGCGGCCTGAACTCTGGGCTTGGCAGCTGTCCCTCAGCTCTTCAGCTGAAGGCTAGTGCTCTACCATTTGAGCCACAGTGCCACTTCTGGCTTTTTCTGCTTATGTGGTGCTGAGGAATCGAACCTACAGCCTCATGTCTGCAAGACAAGCACTCTACCACTGAGCCACCTTCCGAGCCCCTCAAAAGGGTTTTTAAATCTTTCATGGTGAATGATAACATGCCTAAAGAAAATTGAACAACACATAGATGTAAAACTTGTTTTCTTTTCACCCCAAATCAATGCCACTGTAACTATCACGAGATAAAGGAATAAAAATTATCCCAGTACCCAGCAGATATAACAGCCTTTGTGTCTCAGCCAAGGATCTGTCCAGAGAAAACAGCAGAGTGCTGGTATAGAATCTGGGTTGCCATGGGAATTGACCGAATACAGCCATGGAACTTTGGTGAACACTTGAATTGCTTCTGGATCTCAGGCTGCATTGGAAGTGAGCAAGACATACAACCGACCCAAATATTAGGAAAGCAAAAGACAATCTTGATCTAGGGGTTGGATTTGTGGCTCAATTGATAAAACATCAGCCAATGAGCAAAGTTTCAGTTACTGAGTTCAAGTCCTGGTCTTGCAAAAAAAAAGAAAGAAAATCTTCATCTTCAATGGTTAAAGGCAACAGAGGTTGCCTGGTAAACCCGGAGTTTAGGAATGATGTACACTAAATACAACATAACCTGGTACTTCGCATCCACACACCATATGTGTGTGTGTGTGTACATAAATTTGTATATATATATATACATTATATATTAATCTTCTGCCTCATTTCTGTCTACTACATAGTGTCAAGTTTAGGTTGTCTATTGTGTCCAAAATTTCTACAGAAGAAAATTCTGGAAAACATGGCTAGAGCACAGATAAATTGTCCTAGTACAAATCTACTACACCTTCTTGAAATTATTACCCGTCTCTTTTGGCAAAAAGTTAACCACTAACTCAGCCCTTTCAATAACCACGTATTCGTCTTTTTTTTTAGGCCTGAGATAGGGACTCAGTTTCTCACATGCTTGGTGGTTGGTGCTCTACCAACTGAGCCACGCCTCCAACCCCATGTTTATTATTTTACTAATCTATCATAATTCCTTTAAAATACATTAGCTAGCCATATACATTTATATATGATAATGCATTTTATGTAAGTGGAATCCTTTAGTTTGTGCTAACTCACGATGTCTAGCTTCTACTTCACAGTATATTTTCGTGACCAGTTTATATTTTAGGCATAGCTGTAGTTTATTTATTGTCATTGTATTCTGTTTTATGACTATAATTGAGGTATGTTTATTTATTCTGCCGATGATAAGACATTTGTTTCCAGCTCTGGGCTACTGTGTATGATGTGGCCATGAACATTCTTTTACAGACTTTCTACAAATCTTTTATACATATATATATATATATGTGTGTGTGTGTGTGTGTGTATTTATAGCATAGATACTCCTGTTATGAACAGACTATTAGAGACATTGACCAGGCACTGGAATGCTGAGTCGTGGAATGTGTACTTGTTTCATATGAATAGATGATACTAAATTAGCTCCAATATGACTGAATAAATTTTGTAAGTCCACCACATTTTTGTAAAAGTTCCTGTTGCTCCACATCCTTCCTAATATTTGGTATTACCCAGTTTGTTGTAATTTCCGTGCTTAGTAGTATTAATGTCACTTAGTATACATCAATATTAATTCCTTTTAATCTGCTGGTATTCCATTACCACAGTTTTTACTGTGGTAACTTTTACTGCTGGAAACTAGCTTTTTCCAGTTTTAAGCAATCGTAATTACAACTTTTGTGAAGATTCTTGCTTCTTTTTTTTCCCAAAAGTATATTGTGATATTAGTATAGGATGTCACTCTTTGGCATTTATTTTTTGTATAACACAACATATCCCCCTATTTAATCTATAAATTTGCTCTCCTTTCTATTTTTAGATGTGTTTCTTAAAACAGTATGTAGTTTTTATTTCAGTCATTCTGATAACCATTGTCTTTTGGGTAATCTACTAAAAATCTTCCAATTGATGTATTTAGGATTAAACTTAATGTTATTATTTTCTATTTGTCACACTTTAATGTTCAATTTCCTTCCTTCTCTCTTTTAGATGAAGTAATTTTAATTTTTATCCTTTTCCTCTGATACTTGTCCATAGTCATATGTTGTTACTATTCTTTTGGTAGTTACCATAGAGATTAAAACGTATATTCCAGATTCATAAGAGTTCAGTGGCTAATTTTATTCTGCCCTTCTTTTAAGAGACTCAGAAAATTTAAATATGTGTGCTCATACCCACTTCCACAAAGTTTTATCTATTGCATTGCCTACATTTTCCCTCTATGGTGTTGATTCATCCCATTATTATTCATTTAGATTATTCACATATGTCCATCTTATGTTATCATCTTCTCTCTATAACTGAACCCTAGTTATATATTCTTAGTTTTACTTTAGTATCTACTATGGTTAAAACGATCAATTTTTGCTTATCACAATCCTATTTGGCAATTGGGTCCTGTCTGAGGATATTCTCTCTTGACTGGGAATGCTATATTTTCCTTTATTTCCGGAGTATGAGCTATATAGTTCCCTATTTCCTGCCCTGTGACTATTCCAACTACACATCAAATATGATGTGGCAATATCAATATGAAAATCACATCTTCTCAAAATGGTTAACCTGGGCTAGGAAGGTGGCTCAGTGGTAGAGCGCTTGCCTTTCATGCTTGAGGCCCTGAGTTTGATTCCTCAGCACCATGTAAGCACAAACAAAAAAGCCGGAAGTGGCGCTGTGGCTCAAGTGGTAGAGCGCTAGCCTTGAAGAGCTGAGGGACAGCGCCCAGGCCCAGAGTTCAGGCCCCATGACCGGACCCCCCCAAAAAAAATTCAAAATGGTTAACCTGCCATTTCATGGATGAAGTGAAAGAAAAAATTCTACATATTAAGTATATTCAAATTATAGCTACCCTAGCTAGATGGTTATGTAGATTTTTTTTTTTTGCAGTATGGTGATGGAATCCAGGCTTTTGCTTATGCTAGGCTGGTGCTCTTGTACCAAGTTCCATCCCCAGCTCTGCAGTATCACTCTTGACAGTACATTGACATCAAACCCTTATAATACACTCCTGACAGTACATTTACATCAAACCCTTATAATACACAAAAATGCAGAACTATTATTTAAATCCTAAAGGGTCAAGAAATAGTAAAGGTTTAGGAAAAGCGGCATGGGAGTGCATTACTTTGGCAAACGGGTAGAAGGTGATAAGGCCTTGAAAGCCATGTTGAAGGAGCTGAGTGCTTGGCAGACTCCTCCACATTGTTTTGTTTTTCCGAAGCTATATAATTAGGATCAAATGGCCTTTTCTATCACAAAGCTTGAAGGGTTAAACAAATGTAATTTTTCTGAATTCCTTAGTGTATATATATGTATATATATATTCTTTTTAGAGACTGCATGTGTGTGTGTGTGTGTGTGTGTGTGTGTTTTGATCCTGGGGTTAGAGGGGCTTGAATTTAGGGTCTGGATGCTGTCTCTGAGCTGTTTTGCTCAAGGCTAGCTTTCTGTCATTTGAACCACAGTTCAACTTCCAGCCTTTTGGTGGTTAATTGCAGATAAGAGTCTCATGGACTTCCCTGTCTAGGCTGGCTTCAAACTCTGATTCTCAGATCTTAGCCTCCTGAGTAGCTAGGGTCACAGATGTGAGCCACCCATGCTTGGCTTTAGAATATTTTTTTTTAAAGGAAAGAAACTTCTTGCTGAGTGTTGGCGGCTTACACCTTTAGCTCTAGCCATGTTTTTTGTTTTTGTTTTTAAAAATAAATTTTGTAACTATACTCTTTTTCTAAAATCTTTTCTTTCATTGAGTAATTATTTTAAAATTAAAATATTTAATTATCAATGTTTCCATTTAACATTATTTTCTTTGTTTTGAAAATACATAAAGAGAATTCTAGAAGATAAAAGCAATATATTACTATTAGTATTAAAATTGATTCGTGACTAGAAACATAGAAATGCATATAAACATTGAATTTAGATGAATTATTTTTTTCAAGCACGTAGGACTTTAACAATTATAAAATCCTTGGCTCAGCAATGGTGCTGCTGATGCCTATAATCCTACTTACTCAAGAAGCTGAAATCTGGAGGATCAAGGTTTGAAGCCATCCTAGGCAAATAAAGTTGGCTTAGACGTATCTCCAAAATACTCAAAGAAGAGTGCTGGAGGCATGGTTCAAGTGGTAGAGAACTTGCCTAGCAGAGCAAGAAGCCCTGAATTCAAGTCCCACTGCTGCCAAAAAAATAATAGCCCACAATGTTTTGCTTGTTAAGTATCCTGGCATCCTAGGAATGGTAGATAAATGTTAACACAGAAACACTCTTAATAAACAGTCATTTTCTGAAGAGGTTTGAGTCAGCTAATTCTCAATCTTCAATGTGATATACAATATATGCTTTTGACACATTAAAAATTGAATCCATTATCGACCACACTTAGATGCTTTCATTTTTTAGATTCATACCCACCAGTGATCTTGCTCACTAGAGGGGATCTTGCTTCTATCACTAGAGGCATTAATAAAAGATGGACCCTAGTAAGCCCAGATATCATTCAAGTTCTATTTACCTGCTGTCAGTTCTCCATTAAACATATTTTCTGATTTCAAGAACATTGTCTCCCAGATGGCATGTCCCTAAATGAAGAAGCCAGAGAGTGTGGGGCTGGTGGGCATATTTTCCTTTTAATAGTAATTCTCTTTGTACAGCACAAATGATTTGCTGCTTCGCGCACACAGTCTAAGGATTCTGATTATGGATCAGGATGAACAATGGGAGAAGGTGGAAAGCTAATCATTGATAACCATATTATTTTTGATCTACTTATGCTATTGATTTCATTTACTTCCTTGTGTCCTTTGGTTGACAGTAAACAAAAGACACAGTTGATGGGCTAAGTGGATTTCCATGAGTAGAAAAAGTTGGGTTGACTGGCTGCTGTTGCTGCTTGCATGTAGGGGGAGCTCAGATGACCAGAGCTCCTCAAGCAGCCTTCTCCATCAACAGCATGGCCTAAGGGCCCAGAGATGGTTGACCATCTGGTAGACTCACATGCTCATCCAGACCTTGCCATGTTATGAACAGCAGCCAGTTTTAACTTCCTCTTTACTTGTTCATGATTGGGAAGAATGAAGCAGCCAGATTTATCTGTGGGACTAAAGTTCTTTTCAGACTCCTCTTCCGTGTTACCTGTTAAGTAAGGGCACATGAATTAGTAGCTGGCATTATGTGACACTTTTCCAGAGCTAACTTTCACCATGATAGATTTTAATATTTTAGCATAAAAGCAGAGTTATTTTATTAAATCCTGTATGATTTCAAGGAGAAGACTGTAGGAGGTGGCTCATGCCTGTAATCCTAGCTACTCAGGAGGCTGAGATCTGAGGATCTCGGTTCAAAGCCAGCCCAAGCAGGAATGTCCTGAGACTCTGATCTCCAATTAACCACCAGAAAACCAGAAGTAGCGGAAGTAGCACTGTGACCCAAGGGGTAGAGCGCTAGCCTTAAACTGAAGAGCTTAGGGACAGTGCCCAGGCCCAGAGTGCAAGACATACAACCACCACCACCACCACCAACAACAACAAAAAGTAGGAGGTAGGGCGGCTGAAGAGTTGCTCAAATGGCTTAGCCATTCTGGAGAACAACAAAATAATCTGGAAAGGACGGATTCAAAACAAAACAAGGGGACACTGTTTAGCTAATTAAGGATGAGTATTACATTCATAACACTGGAGTCTTCTGAATGGTAGGAAAATAAAACCAGTTGGTGATCCCACAAATGAGAAATGAATTGAATTATTCTGGGAAGAAATAAACAGAGAAGTTTAAATTCAGGGCCTAGGAAGGTGGCTCAGTGGTAGAGTGCTTGCCTTGCATGCATGAGGTCCCAGATTTGATTCCTCAGCACCACATAAACAGAAAAAACCAGAAGTGGCTCTGTGGCTCAAATGGTAGAGCATTAGCCTTGAGCTGAAGAGCTGGGGGACAGTGACCAGATCCAGAGTTCAAGGTCCACAACTGACAAAAACAAAAACAAAAAATGTTTAAATTCATTTAGTTAAAAAAATTGGATTGCTGGGTGTTAGTGACTCATGCCTGTAATCCTGGTTTATCAGGAACCTGGATCTGAAAATCCCAGTTCAAACCCAGCCCAGGCAGAAAAAATCTGAGAGACTCTTTTCTCCAATTAGAAAAAAATCTAAAGGTGGACATGTGACTCAAGTGGTAGAGTAGCAACCTTGAACAGAAAAGCTAAGGAAGAGGCCCTGAGTTCAAGCTGTATTATAGTCAATAATAATCATAATCATAATATAATTGGGTCAAGAAATAGCTAATTTTTTCAGTTTTATTCATCCAGCATTTTACTACAGGCACCATCTGCATGTATGTATGGAAATGTATCAGGGTTTGGTTGTATGTGACTTTGCAACACATATCTATTACGTTTATAGTCTGAGGAAAAGAAGTGAGGAATAAAAGGGAGAATGAAATGTAATATAACACTAAAGCTTCAAAGGTCCAGATTCAGTCACCTGGTAGCCCTTCAGGTTTGGATCCCACAGAGAAAGGGGAGGAGGCTCCGTTCACTCAATCAGCACACCAAGCCCTAACTACACATTTCAATTTCATTATTTTGTTCGACATTTTTTTTTCAGTGTTTCAGTTGTCAGTTTCTTCTAAATGTTGGTGTTAAAAAGAGAATAAGTGAGATGAAATTTGTACCGGATTTTACATTTTAGTAGAAAAAAAATGACTTCTGAAGAAAAGATGTCATGGAAAATGTTGTCAGAAAAAAACAACAACAATGATTTTATGGCACAATGGCAGCTGGAGATCAGAGATTTGAAGGAACCTAAAGCTGGGTGAGGGTATGATGACAGGGAGGAAGGGATTTGTCAATGTTCATGATCTAAACATTCTCAGGCTATTCTTTGTTGGAGAGTCTCAGCAGCTCTAATATCCCTGAATTATATACTATTATATTTTAAGATTCTGGCAGTAAAGTCAAACTTGTCATTTTTGTTGTTGCTTTTTGTTTCTATTTGTGCCCATCCAGGGGCTTGAACTCAGGGTTGGGATGCTGTCCTTGAACTTTTTAGGTCAAAGCTAGTGCTCTACCACTTGAGCCACAATTCCACTTTTGATATACTGGACATAAGAGTGTCATGGACTTTTCTGCCTGAGCTGGTTTTGAATTGTGATCCTCAGATCTCAGTCTCCTAAGTAGCCAGCATGAGCTACCAGTACCTGGCCAACTCATAGGTTTTAAGCCCTGCTCTGTGACAAATCTACAAAAGGTGGCAGAGACTCTGTCAAACAATACATACCAAATGCAAAGTATTGGCCTACGCACATGAATTTGATGATAAATATTAGCCATTGTCATTGACAATATTACTGAGCTATAATATTTCACCTAAAATAAAACTGAGAATTCCCCTGTCATTACATATCCAGAGAAACTATGGAGCATGCTAGCACAAACACCATCTTTCCCTTAAGTTTTCTTCTTCTTTTTTTTTTCAGTTGGCCATGGGCCTGAACCAGATCTGGGTCTAGGCACTGTCCCTCAGCTCTTCAGCTCAAGGCTAATGCTCTATCACTTGAATCACAGCACTTCCAGATTTTTCTGCTTATGTGGTACTGAGGAATCTACCCCAGGGCCTCATGCATGCAAGGCAAGTACTCTACCTACCATTGAACCACCTTCCCAGCCCCTCCATTAAGTTTTCTATGATTACATATTCTACAATTTTGAAAATTGGTTATAGTTCACAGAGTTCACATGCGTCCAGCTTTCGTCTCACATTTTAACTTTCTGAAAAGGAAATAGAAACCCATCTCTAATTTATATTTTCTGATTTGATAATTTGCTGTTTATTTCTTAAAGCATTTGTACCTCATTTTAAGAAGTTAATATTGGAATAAGTATCTCCATATTTTACCCTAAGTTTCATGCACACTCTAGTAGCCAGCTTTACTCTAGTAACTAGTCAAAACAGAGTAAGACAACTGTTCTTGACCTCTACTTAGAGGACGACTTTTTCCCCCATGGATTTAGGAATGGAGTACTGTTAGCACAAGCACATTTATGGGATCTCATAGTTGTTAATTTCACTAAAGTGAAATCTTTGTTCCCAAACTTTCTGAGATTATTTTATGCTGGGAGCATGAAATAACCATTATGAACATAGGCATATGATGTTTATTTGTCTCCTAATGCTAGAACTGGGTTTGAATTCAGAGCCTCAAGCTTGTTTGGCTCTCTAGCTCATCACTGGCGCTCTATCACTTGTGTCATAATTTTAGGCAGCCAGGCTTTTTGCTGCCTAATTGGAGATTGAGTCTAGTAGAATTTTATTGTTCGTACTGACTTTGAACTGCGATTTTCCAGGTCTCAGCTTCCTGAATAGCTAGCATTAAAGGTATGAGCCTCAGGCACCAAGCTGATATTTATTTACAGTTTGGATTTTAGTAAATATTTTATCCATTAGGCTGTTTGAGTTCCTAAAATCTTAGACAGCCAGTACAGTGCTGGTTTAATCTATTCTACTTTCCAAGTTCTGCTATCCTCTTTTAAGTGTGTGATTTTCTGAAGATAGAGTTCAAGCTCCAGTACCAGCATGAGAAAGAGAGTGAATATAGCACTGATGAAAGCAAAAGATATATTAAAAAATCCTTTGCATCTAAACAAGTAAGTTTTCATTCTTGATGATCTCTTATGAATTATAGTAAAGTCAATTGCTTATCTGAGTGTAGATTAGTCATTATGCAGATAACCACTACTACTAATTTTTAATTTTCTTTTCTTTTTTAATTTTTTATTTTTTTGTTGTGAAAATACTGTACAGAGAAGTTACAATTACATGGGCAAGATAACAAGTACATTTCCTATCAAGCATTGTTGCCTCCTCTTTGTTTCCCCTTCCCATCCCTTCCCATACTCCCCCCACCTCTTCCCCCGACCTGATCCTCCCCCCCACCAAAGTTGTAAAGTTTGTTTTTTGACATAACGACTTGTACATCTCATTGTTGCAATGGGCCCACCTGTATCCCTACTTAAACGATTTGTTTTTCCCCTTCCCCTCCACAAATTATACCAACATCAAATACAGTGAAAGTAGGGGTTATACCGTGGGGGAGGGACATACAAAGCAACAAAGAAATTATCTTATAATTATGTTAGAAACAATTGCATGAAAGAAAAAAATATTTGAATACT
>NW_012267273.1:820466-835678 GCF_000151885.1 Dipodomys ordii | reverse complement strand
GCCACTTCCGGCTTTTTCTGCTTAAGTGGTGCTGAGGAATCGAACCCAGGGCCTCATGCAGGCAAGGCAAGCACTCTACCACTGAGCCACCTTCCCAGCCCCAGGTCATAAGAGCTTTGTATGCCAGGTGAAGACATTTGGATTTTATTTAGCAGATAATGAAGAACCACCAGGTTCTTCTTACATACAGTCAACATGTTGACTATATGTCATGGCAGAGACAAGAGATCCAATGCATCAAAACTCATGGACCCTGATCACCTCTCGTTTATCAGAGGCATCAGTGAGCTTGGTGATATGATTTTCCCTAATTTGCTTATAAGCACAGGATGGTCAGGAATAAGAAGCTAGATTTTTGATTATTCTGTTACTAGGTTTCTAGTCTTAAAAACCTCTGACTTACCCTATATATAGGAAGAGAACCAAAAACAATCCCCGCCTCTCTGTTTTCAGTCATGAAACCCTCCAAGGCACACCTGCGAATCTGCAAAACAAAGCATCTCATAAATGGCAAAATAGCATTAATGGCATTCAGGTCTTGACTTCCTCACTTCCTAGGTTCATGACCTTAAGTAAGTTCTTTCCCTGAAGACTATGATGAGATCCAATGAGATCATATAAGAAGATCACACTAAGTTGCTCTAAAGATTTTTGTACCATTATATCATTACCAGTAACAGTATGTCAAAAGGAAATGAAGAGAAAAGAAGCATATATATTAATAACACATTGAGAATGAAAAGGAATGCAAAAACAGAATTGCTTATCAAGATCAGATATCCTGGGTCAAACACCTTTCAACTCAGCTTTATCAGCGAAGCTATTTTTAATCTTATCAGCTAGCTGAGGTATGAAGACAGCAAGCCTTGGGATGTTTGGGATATTCAATTGTTTAAAAAATATATGAGACTTACCAAAAGTATCCCCAATTTTATGTAATATTCCACTTCTGATTTTAAAATACAACTTCTTATCTCTAAATTGAATGAGTGTTACAAGTGAATAGCACTATTTATTTCTAGGATGTACCATTTCAATCCTATTCCACAAAATAGATATTCTCCTATAACATGTTATGTACAGATGTGTGTGCAAATGATATTCTTTTAGTCATGGATGTGAGACAAACATGAACATAGAAACAATTCTGATTTGATGGAGAACATGCTAAGTGAAGATAGTATGACCTGTGAAGAGACACATCGGAAAGTCTGGGGTCTTTGGGAAAAAATACAACTACTCAATAATTATTGAGGATGTAAAATACACCTGGCATATATTTTCTCGACCTCTCTCAACAGCTCTTAACACGGATACTCATATAAATAAAGTTATAGAATCTTTGAAATGACACCCAAGTCCATTAGACTCCACAAGTGGCTTCTCTTCCTGTCAACCTGCCTCTGGGGAAAAGAAGTATCTAGGTTCCATTTGGGCAGAAAGGGAGGATGTGCAATAATTTTGTTTTGTTTGTAAAGTATTAAATATCTATTATACCTGCAGAAGATACTGTAAAAGGGGATGACTATGATATATGTTCAGGGAGCACTAGCATGCAAATCTGACCACCTCAATGCCTAAGTCCTTAGAGGGTTGGCTCTCGTCATACTCCTGTTCTTTGGCCTTGCATGCCTTTATGGTAATCCTGAACTTTGTGTTGCACATATTTATTTATTTATTTATTGGTTGGTTGGTCATGGGGCTTGAACTCTGGGCATGGGCGGCTCATATTCATTTGTATAGGTGAGCGTTAGCAGGTTCATTCACTTTTTTAAATTTAAGTTTTACTGTAAAGGTGATGTACTGAAGGGTTGCAGTTACATAAGTCAGGCAATGAGTACAATTATTTTTCAACAGTGTCACTCCCTTGGTTCATTCACTTTTACTGCTCCCTGGCAGTCCAACTGAGGAGTATGCTAGAATTTATTAGTGAGATAAAAGCAGCACTTCCCTGAGCTTTCTTATACCTATTTCCTAAGCACATGTTCAGGACTTTCCCAGGGAATATATTTACAGGGGAGCCTAGTCTTCATCAGATAATCTCACATAATGTTTAAATTATGTCATGGGCACACCATTCTTCTTTCCATTCTCCTCCTCCTTCTCCTTTCTCCTCCTTCTCCTTCTCTTTTTCCTCCCTTCTCCTCCCTCTCTCCATCTCCCTTCCTTCTCCCTTCTCTCACCCCCTCCCCCTTCCCCTCTCCACCTTTCTCCTTCTTCCTTCCTTCCTCCTCTTTCTCCTCCATCTCCTCTTTCTCTCCTGTTTCCTCCTCTTCTTTCTCTCCCTTTTCTTCCTCTTCTCTTCTTCCTCCTCCACTCTCCCCCCCATCTCCTAACCCCCTCCTACTTCTTCTGTATTGGGGACTGAACTCAGAGCCTTGTACCCTTGTACTTGTTAGGCAGAAGCTCAATGGCTTGAGCCATGTCTCAACCCCTCTCTTCATTATTTTCTTTTCTTTTCTTTGTTTGGGTCCAGTCATGGGGTCTGAACTCTGGGCCTGGGCGCTGTCCCTCAGCTCTTCAGCTTAAGGCAAGCGCTCTAACACTTGAGCCACAGCGCCGCTTCTGGCTTTTTATTTTTTGCTTTTGTGGTGCTGAGGAATCGAACCCAAGGCCTCGAGCATGCAAGGCAAGCGCTCTACCACTGAGCCACCTTCCCAGCCCTTCTTCATTATTTTCAAGGGAGGTTCCTGTCAACTTTTTGACCCACAAAACTATAAGTATTGTATTATTTATGTCACCAAATTGACGGTGATTTGTAACAGAGGATATAAAAATGCAAAATTTCTGCATATATTTGAATTTAGGAAGGTAAAAATAAAAGGCAAGATATTTACTGCTTTTGTTTGCTTTGTTGTTTGTTCTGTTTTGTTTTGATTAACTACCTTGGGAGAAGAAAGAGACTTGAAATATTTAAAATCATGTTCCACTTCAAAGGCCTTGGGAGGTGCACGTCTAAAGAGCAGAGACATTGAGCTCATGTTTTTCCATCTGCATGTAAACATAGAAGAAAACTGTAAGTAAATAATACCAATACATCCTTTATTTTCTGCCAACAAAACTAATACACACTATGTCCTTCTCTGGTCCTTGAATTCCTTAGTTCTCATGGCATGAGTCCTAGCGATGCTCTCTAATTATTATTCCATTTTGCTTTGCAGACTTTCCTTTAAGGGATTCACAGCAATTTCTACCTGCCTGATCATCTCTTGAAAATTCACCACCCATTACTGAGGGGGAAAATCTGTAATACGGACAGCAAAAACTTTCTATATGTATAATGTTTGATTTTTACATGACCTGGGAAGCTTCCTCTATAGTTGGAAAGTTAAGTACATATTTAGAAAGTCAAATGTAAACATTAAAAGCATTTTTAAAAGACAATAAAGAATATGTCCTGAGATGGAGTCCTTCTATAGCACAAGGCCTATTTTGCTACAAGAGAAGTAAAAATATTTAGTAATAACCATCTAAAAACATATCTATCAACTAGCTATCCCAGATACAACATTCCATTTCATGCCTACATGTCTGACATTTGCAGTAGTTCTTCTGCTTATGATGTTCAATTAGTCATCTTCCTCCCCCAAATATCTTTTGAGTGTCTAATGGCTATTGGCACTGATCTAAGAACTAGGATGACAAATGTAAAGGACAAGATCCAAGTCTTCATAAGACTTAGAGTGAACAGAAACTCACATTCACACATCAGCATACATTGTCATATATATTGAGACAGATGGATGTTTTGAGCCAAATGATTACCAAAAAGACAAGGCTGATCATCTTTTCCTTGGTGAACTCAGTTGCATCTTGGCTTTACCATAACTTTCCTACATTTTGGTCAGTCATCATCTCCAGTAATTCCACGGGAGCCTCTGAAGTCACTTAGAATTCTTCTTGATTGTGACAAGAATGTTTTCACTTTCCACCTGAATTCTGTGTTGGTTCTGATTGCTTGTTTCCATTTACAGCCTTTCTACCACCCTGTGTATTATATATGGACATTGGGCCTCCCAGTGGTGACTGATTTAGTGTTTCCCTGAGGGACTTTATCTTGGACCCACCACTCCTCTGATGCTTCCCACTCGAGAACCATCTGGGTTGGGTCTTCAAATTCTGATTTTCAGAATCATTTCCAGGCATCTCTGGTCTCCCAAGTATTAGACACATAAACCTGTTCTGTCTAAGATCGAGCTCTGCTGATTCTGAGAACTCAGATGAGTACCAACCTCTTTCACTATAACAAGGGCACCACCACAATCAGGCAAGAACTGAAATTGCAAAAAGTGGAAAACAGCTGCTCAAGTTCACCCTATTCTCTACTAAAGAATACTCTATTCCCTACACCTTCAAGTATTCTCAACCCTCTCAAAATACCAAACAAATCTATAAGACAATGGCTTCCTTCACTAGAGTTTGCCATCTTCAAAAAGCAATGTGGCTGAGTGCTGGTGTCTCACATCTATAAATTTAGCTACTTAGAAGGCTGAGACCTGGAGGACTGTACAGGATGAGCCTAGCAGACAATATAGAAAAGACTCCATCTCCAAAATAACCAGTAAGAAATGAGGCCTAAGTGGCAGGGTATCAGCTAAGCAAGCACAGACCCTGAATTAAAACCCCAGTAATGTCAAGAAAGGAAGAAGGAAAGAAATAAAGGAAGGTAGGAAAGAAAAAGGAAAGAAAAGAAAAAAGAAAAGAAAAAGAAAGGAAAGGAAAGAAAAAGCAATCTCTATTATGAGTTTTTCCTATCTGTTATCCAGTCTCTTTATTTCCTCCAACACCCTTTGCAATCTTCTACCTCTAATGTTCTCTATTATATTCTGATTGATAATTTTTGACAATAATTTTGAGAGCTTCAAACACAAAGTAGTGATAAATAGATGAGAACAATCATCCCATTTTTGATACATGTACTAAAACAACCACATTGTACCTCAAAGATAAGTATAATTACTACAAGTTAATAGAAATGTACAAGACACTTGAATGGGGCAATATTAACTACTTTAATTTGACCATTACCCACTGTATAAATATATCAAAGTATGACACCGTACTCCATAAAATTATACAATTAAGATTTAAGCCAGGCATGGTGGTTTATGCCTGTAATTCTAGCTACTCAGGAAGCTGAGATTGAAAGGATTAGGCTTCCAGCAAAAAGTTCATGCGACCTTTATCTCGGTCAATAAAAAGATGGGTGTGGTGGTGCATACCTATTAATTACTCAGGAAGTGGAAATAGGAGGATCATGATCCAGGCCAGCACAGGTAAAAGTTGGGAAACTGTTTTAAAAATAACAAAAGCAAACAACCAACAAAAGATGTGTGGCTTTTATGGTGGAGTATCTACCTGCCACGTACAAGGCCATTAAACCCCAGTGCTTGAACAATATATTGAAAATCATTCTATACTATCTTCACATTGTATCTTCTGTTTCTCAGCCGTTGGCATGGGATCTCTCCCAACCCTCCACTGAAGTTACCCTCAATGGTATTTTCCTTTCTTTTTATTTTTTTGTCGGTCGTGGGGCTTGAACTCTGGGCTTGGGTGCTGTTCTTTAGCTTTTCAGCTGGAGGTGAGTGCTCTACCACTTAAGCCACAGAGCCACTTCTGGTTTTCTGGTGGTTTATTGGAGATAAGAGTCTCTGGGACTTTCCTGCTCAGGCTGTCTTCGAACCATGATGCTCAAATCTCAGCCTCCTGAGATCTGATCCTAGGCCTACAGGCATGAGCCATTGGTGCCCGGCTTCAATGGTATTTTCATTTCAATCCCAGTGTTCATTTTTCTATGATCCCATGGGCCTCGCACCACCATTGTACTCAAATTCTCTCCTCCTGCTTGCTTGAGTTTATTCTCTCAAATTCTTAGCCATTCTTTTTCAAGGTTCTTTACTGTCTCTACCTGTATTTACCTTGGCCTGTTTATTACAGGTTGATTATTGCTCCATAGTTTTCAATCTTTACTTATTTGAAACACAGGACCTGATTACTTCTCTTTGAAAACACCACCAGGCTATTGACTCCAAAGGCTTTGTGTATAGCTTCAAACTCTGGGTAGATCAGCCTCCACCTGGGAGAACCACAAATCTCACAGTTAGCCCTGTCCCAAAGCAAACTCGCCATGTCTTCTTCCACACCTGCTTATCCTGTTGTGAATTCTGTTTTGCTCAGTTTTCCCCAAGTATTAAATGTGCCCATTGGCTCATCAGCCCAGTATGATGTGGCCTTTATAGACTTTCCTAGCTTTATCTTGCATTGTCTTCCTCACATGCCCCTGACTCTAAGATTAAAAGGCTGCCTTGAAAATACTGCAGTGAAATCCCTTGTTCCAACTAATACACAGAAAAAAAGAAAAGTAAAACAGGATATGGGTGGGGCGCCAGTTAGAGGAAGGAAAGCTAAAGCAGAGAGTGAATGAGGAGGAATATGTTCAATGTAGTTTATTTGCATGAATACAAATAGAACAATGCAACATTTCAAAATTATTTTAATAATGAGTAGAATGAGAGGGGATACGTTGCTTACATGCATAGAAATGTCACAATAAAACACCCCTTGTATAGCCATGATGTCTGCACACACATATACACTCATGCACACATTATACACATACATACATCATCTTTTTTTTTCAAGTCCTGGGTCTTAAACTCAGGGCCTGGGTGCTGTTTCTGAACCTCTCTGTGCTCAAGGCTAGTGCTCTACCACTTAAGCGTCAGTGCCACTTCTAACCTTTTCTGTTTATGTGGTATTGAGGAATAGAACCCAGCCAAGCACTCTACCACTAAACCATATTCCCAGCCTCAGACATAGTCTTTAATTATCTGGTGCTTTCCTTAGGCAATTGCCTTTTTTTTTTTTGTCAGTCATGGAGCTTGAACTCTGGGCTTGGGTTCTGTCCCCTCAGCTCTTCAGCTCAAGTCAAGCGCTCTACCACTTCAGCCACAGTGCCACTTCCAATTTTCTGGTGGTTAATTGGTGATAAGAGTCTCACGGACTTTCCTGCCCGGGCTGTTTGAACCACGATCCTCAGACCTTAGCTTCCCGAGTAGCTAGGATGACAGGCATGAGTCATGGGCGTCCAGCTTTCTTTCTTTTCTTTTTTTTTTTTTTAACAAATCCAATTTAACTTTTGTTATTCAGAGTACTACTATAGAGAATCAGAGCTTTTAGTTTATAGATTTCTCCCTTTCACAAGATTGCAGGACGATTAAATAGGTTCAGATTTTCTCATTTGAGTGCTTCACATGCAGCAAAAGAAAAACTGTTGTAAGAGTTTAACTTTTATTTATCATGTAAAGAAATACCCCTGGCCTTACCTTTCCCGGTCAAATATCAGAGGGTATTCATATTTCTGTTTCTTCTCTGTGAACCTGCTTTCTTCTTTGATTTCTATAGGACATTCAGTTACATCACAAGGCAAAATGAAATCCATTGCCATGGTTAAATCTAAAGCTCGTCGTTGTCCAAAATATCCACAATAATGACCATTGACAGCATGCCAGAGTCTGAAGGAAGGCCAAAGAAAAGAGGGTAAATAACCGAGGAATTCAGCCCAAGTTAGTCTGATCATAAATTGTATAGGTTATAATAGACTATCAAGGGTTATAAACTTGAATCCCGGACTCTTCCTTCTAAGTACAGCACAGTTCACTTTATGTAAACTTTCGCAAATCCAGGATTTCAATCATGCTAGTCCTCTATCACTGAGCAAGCACCTAGAGCAGAATGCAAACATTTTATATGTTTAGAATTCTAACCTACAGCCTTTCAGGGAAATATTAATTTGAATCCAAACTGAAAATTCTTATTTATCCGAACCAGACAGAAACAAGTTTTTCCTAAAACACTACTTCCCCAGGCTAATCATAATTCACATTGACTGACAATCTGTTAGTTTAGTTAGGCCTTAGCACAAGATAAGGTCAGTGTGCTACTTATAAAATCAGCCAGGTGCCAGTGGCTCCTGTCTATAATCCTAGTTACTCAGGAGGCTGAGATCTGAGCATTGTAGTTCAAAGCCAGCTCAGGCAGGAAAGTCTATGAGACTCTTATCTCCAATTAAAGACCAGAAAAAAAGAAGCTAGAAGCAGAAACTTTTAAATCTTAGAGTCAGGGGCATGTGAGGAAGACAATGCAAGCTAAAGCTAGGAAAGTCTATAAAGGCCACATCACAGTGAGCTTCTGAGCCAATAGACACATTTAATACTTGGGAAAAATTGAACAAAACAGAATCCACAACTGGACAAGCAGGCGTGGAAGAAGACATGGTGAGTTTGCTTTGGGACAGGGCTAACTGTGAGACATGTGGTTCTCCTGGGTGGAGGCTGATATACCCAGAGTTTGAAGCTATACACAAAGCCTTTGGAGTCATTAGCCTGGTGGTGGTTTCAAAGAGAAGTTGTCAGGTCTGTGTTTTGAATAGGCGAGAAGTAGTGAGCTAGCTTTGTGGGAAAAAAAAGCTCAGGGATATTGCCCAGGCCCTGAGTTCAAGCACTGGCACAAAATAAATAAATAAATAAGTAAATAAGAAAATAAATAATAAATAGAATCAACTACCACAGAATTTGTGAGAGACATCTGGAGATGCTTTTAGTAATCCTGATTCACTAACAGTCACTGTGAACCCCATCAACAATTCCTACCTACTGTTTTGGGGTCCCCATAGGAATGTCTATAGCTGAGATTTATATAGGCTGGCAAATGGCACCTCTCTTTACCCACATACTTATTTCATCTCAATTCACTCCAAAAGTTCCCTGTAAAATAGCCTATGGGGTTTAAAATAATATTGGATTCCCTGGCAAGAGTGAAGAAATTACATTGCTTATGGGAAAATAAAACAGCATTTGAAGATCTTCCTTTTATGTCCTGATTTGAACCTCAGAGGAGCAAATGATGGAAATAATAATCAGGTGTCCTGAAGCAATGACCTAGAAGGAGAAGGATGAGCTTAAAGAACTAAGAATAGATTCTTCAAAGTGTAAGTAGCATGAAATTTCAAAATAGGTAGATACTAGCCATGCATGCAAGTTCTTGCCTGTGATCCCAGCTACTCAGGACATAGAGATCAGGGGGATTTCAGTTTGAGGTCAACTAGAATAAAAAGTTAGTGAGATAGTGAGACCCCCATTTTAACGAGCTGGACATGGTGATTCACAAACATAGACTTAGTTATGTAGAGGTCATAAGTGGGAGGGTCATGATCTGAGACCAGTCCCGGCAAAATCATGAGGCATTATCTAAAAATGACAAAAATGAAATGAGATATAGTTCAAACTGAGAAGTCTGAGGCCCTGAGTTCGAGCCTCAGTATCATCAAGCACACACACACCAAAACAACAAAATAAAACACGTAGGTAGCTACTGAGAAGAGGCAGAAATGGAAGTATCCTTTCCTTACACTTGACAGTGTCCAGAGAGAACTTAACATGAGTGACATATATCCCTATATTTTAGTTTCCCAGCATGACAGAGTTGTCATGGCCTTCCCAAAGCCTTTACCAAAGGGAAATAGACTTAAAACACAAAAAGTTGGAAAGGTGAAGGACTACTTCACTCAACTCTAAATTCATGCTGATGGAAGTAAGTTATTCTTGTTTTTTTCTCTTATTTTTTAATAAGTTTTTCTTATTGTGAAAATACTATACAGAAGGGTGACAGTTACATGAGCAAGGTAATAAGTACATTTCTTAGCAAGCATTGTTGCCTCCTCCTTTGTTTTTTCCCCTACCATCTCTTCCCTCTTACCTTCCCAACTACACTCCCCACTACTACACTCCCCACTGCCCCCACCATCTAAATTGTAAAGTTCGTTTTTTATTTTTCAACATAGTGTCTTCTACATCTCCTAGTGTTTAGTGCTCCACATGGAGCTCTCCCAAGCAGACCTCCTGCCTCTCTGCTTAGTTTCCTGGGCCTTAGGCCCTTGAGCCATGCTTTACCTTCCCAAGGTTGTATCCTTCACCTTTGTTGTTGTTGTTTGTAGTTGTTATATCTTTAAAACATTATCTTTAAGTTGTATAAAGGAGTATACACAGTTGTATAAAGGCTGTATAAAGGAGTTGGCATTTAACAAAGCAGGTTATGAATATAATATAGCTTGATCAATGTCACACCTTTCAATATTCTCACCCATTCCTTCCCTTCCCACCTCTTCCTTCACCTTCGTGGTTTACCTCACAGAGCCATCCACAGAAGCAGTAACCACCACTTGCTTGTCTTCCACGTAGGCTACTTGAACAATTTCTAAAGAATGAGCACGCCAGGAAAGCAGCTGCTTGAATTTCTAGATGGCAACAATAAGACATATCCCTTGGGATTAAATCAAGGAATATAACTTTAAGCAAAGCCATAGCTCATTACAAAGCTGTGTTCAGGAGTGGATGGGTGTGGACTGCTACACTGAGTGATTGTGTTCCTAATTATTTTCTTGCTCACTGAGGTAAAAAGCCTAAGTTTAAGGATTTTTTTTTATTGTGAAAATACCATACAGAGGAGTTACAATTACATGGACAAGATAATGAGTACATTTCTTATCAAGCATTGTTGCCTCCTCCTTTGTTTCCCCATCCTTCCCTTCCTCTTTCCACCCCCTACCCCCACAACCCCTACCATGACCTCCCCCCAACCCCCCACCCCTGACCCTGCCAAAGTTATAAAGTTCATTTTTCTTTTTCTTTCTTTCTTTCTTTCTTTTTTTCTTTCTTTCTTTCTTTTTTTTTTGCCAGTCATGGTGCCTGAACTCTGGGCCTGGGCGCTGTCCCTCAGCTCTTCAGCTCAAGGCTAGCACTCTACCACTTGAGCCACAGCACCACTTCCAGCCTTTTCTGCTTATGTGGTGCTGAGGAATCAAACCCAGGGCTTCATGCACGCAAGGCAAGCACTCTACCACTGAGCCACCTTCCCAGCCCCATTTTTCGGCGTAATGACTTGTACATCTCATTGTTGCAATGGGTCCACCTGTAACCTTATTTAAACGATTTGTTTTTTCCCTTCCCCTTCACAAATGATATCAACATCAAATACAGTGAAAGCAGGGCTTATACCATTGGGGAGGTATATACAAAAGATTCCACATGGAGCTCCCCTATGACCCAGCAATCCCACTTTTGGGCATTTACCTGAATGATCACAAACAAGACCACACTAAAGTTACCAGCACAACTATGCTTATTGCAGCATTATTTACCATAGCTAAGATATGTGACCAACCCAAATGCCCCTCAGAAGCTGAATGGATCAAGAAAATGTGGTATATATACACAATGGAATTCTGTGCCTCCATCAGAAAGAATGGCATTGCCCCATTTGTTAGGAAATGGGAAGACTTGGAAAAAATTATATTAAGCAAAGTAAGCCTGATCCAAAGAAACATAGGTTGAATCTTTTCTTTCATTTGTAATCATTATAATGTGTCTATAAATCTCCAAGTAAACACCCTGGATAGTTTAAAAAATACACTGGGGTATGATGAATTATCCAAGCCTCTAGACATATGCACAGTAAGACCAAAGGAGGATATTCATAGGAGCAGGTCACAAAGGTCATAGCTATATGTATATGATCATATAAAATAATATTTTATGAAATGATCCAAGAAAATGAAAGAAGGGATTTTTGTTGTT
Organism: Dipodomys ordii; assembly: GCF_000151885.1. Classification (NCBI taxonomy): domain Eukaryota; kingdom Metazoa; phylum Chordata; class Mammalia; order Rodentia; family Heteromyidae; genus Dipodomys; species Dipodomys ordii. The sequence continues at coordinate 824,042 of NW_012267273.1, read as the reverse complement.
GTTTCTGTTTTTGTTGTCTTTTCCTATCATCTTATGCTAGTCTTTGGCAGGGCAAGGCAGGGAGAACCGAAAAGTTGAATCAAACGGTGAACAAATACAGGTATGGTACTCATTAGGCACTATGTGGAAAATGAACTATACATCCCTTGGGTGGGAACAGGAAAGAAAAAATGGGAGACAGCAAGAGAACGGGAGACATGGTTCAAGAAGAAATATACTCATTACCTTATTACCTGTAACCTCTCTGCAGATCACTTCTGTAATAACAGTAAATATATTTTAGAAAAAGAATAATTAGCCAGGCACCGGTGGCTCAAACCTGTAATCCTAGCTACTCAGGAGACTGAGATCTGAGGATTGCAGTTCAAAGCCAGCTTGGGTAGGAAAGCCCATGAGACTCATCTTCAACATACTATTCAGAAAAAGCTGGAAGTGGCATATAACTCAAGTGGTAGAGCACTAGCTTTGAGTACAGAGAGGCTCAGAGGCAGGACTCAGTCCTGAATTTAAGCCCCAGTACTGGCAACAAAATAAAAAGAAGAAAAAGAAAAAAAGATTAGCCCAAGTTCCTCTCTCTGTCTCTGTCTCTGTCTCTGCCTCCATCTCAGGCTCTGTCTGTCTCTGTCTCTCTCTTTCTTTCTCTGTATTTCTCTAACTCTGTCTCTGTCTTTCTCTGTCCCTCTTGGTCTCTCTTTCTTTCTCTCTCTTTTCTGTGCCAATCCTGGAGCTTGAACTCAGGGCTAGACCTGGGTACTGTCCCTAAGCTTTTTTTTTTTATTGTTGTTGTTGTTGTTCAAGGATAAGGATCTACTACTTGAGCCACAGCTCCACTTCCAACTTTTTGATGGTTAAATGGAGATCAGAATCTCATATACTTAACTGCCTGGATTAGGTTCTAACTGCAATCCTCAGATCTGAGCCTCCAGAGAAGCTAGGATTCTTGGCATGAGCCATTAGCACCTGGCTCATTCTTTAAAAATCATCATAAGGGTTGATTGGTGTGTTCCTTTTAGCTTTGTCCTCAAGTTTAGCCTTTGCAAATATTTCTAAATCATGTGAACTAGAGTTGTTAGCTATGGAGCTTACTCTACAGTAACTCCTCTTGGCAGTATGTTTCTCTCTATTATTGATGAACACATGAAGACCATATGGCCATTTGTGTGACCAGCATTCTGGCAGTGTGTAGTTTTTTCTATGTTTTCTACTCATTTACCTTAATGAAGCTTAGTCTCAATTCCTCCTAGGTTTCTTGACCTTTTATCTCTGTTATTTCTTGAGAGCTAGGCAAAAACTATACTATGGCACTTCATAATGTTTTAAATTGTTCAAGAGTTGATTGTCCAAGTTTTCTTTCTCTGTCTCTATCATCTCTCTGTCTTTGTCTCTCCCCTCTACAGGATGGTATTCTCTAAGTGTTTTTTGTCACATTGCTGATGTTGCTATAGTGCATGTGCCAAAACAGTAGGAATGCTTGTTTTTCTGTCTTTTATAGTTTCTTGTCTAGAGCAATGTTCAATAAACACATGCTGACACATTTATAAAGTATGAAAGTAAAGTTCATACCTTTTCATCATGAGGTGGATCCAGGAAGGCACCAATACTGCAAAGGATAACATGTCCTTCTGTGTAAAGAATGAAATATTGGAAATCTTAATTAGATACCATGTTCTTTAAATAAATATGACCTACAAGAGCAACTCATTTATTTTTCCATATTACTTTGATTTAGACATTTATATTGGTAAAAGAATAGAATCTGAGATGACAGAGAAATACATACACAGATAGGTATATATACAGTAATACATGTATGTATGTATGTATATGTATGTATGTATATGTAAGTAGATATATGGGTATGTATGTATGATTTCTGGGTTTCTGACACAGGAACTCTCTCTCTTTCTCTCTCTCTCTCTATACACACACACACACACACACACACATATATATACACATACATATATATATATATGTACATATATGTGTGTGTGTGTGTGTATAGCTCAGGCTAATGTGGAACTTGTTTTGTGGTCCAGAATGTTCTCAAACTCACTGACAATGCCTCATCTTGGCCTCCTGATTTCTGGATTATAGTCATTTATAGTATTGTATATATAATTTATTATTTTATTTCTGTCTTACTACGTCGTAATGAGGTTGTTTTATTCACTCAAAATTTCCCTAAAGATCGGAGTAGATGATATTAGAAATGATTCTATGACTATCAAATCCAGCCAAGATGGTTACAGAGAAATTCTTCCTAAAATCTAAATGAGCATCTCAAAAAGTATGTAATTTGTTTGAATTGTGGGAAAACAAAGAAAAACTAAAAAAGATGCCAAATAGAAGTAAATATCAAGATGAGAATCACATCTAATGTCTTAGAACAATACCATCAAGAAAAGAACATTTAAATTAAATTAAATTAAAATTAAAATTAAAAAAATTAAAAAAAATTAAATTAAATTAAATTAAAAAAATAGCAACCTAGAATCTTATACCCTGAAAAATTATCTTTTCAAAGTAAAGAATAGTGTCTTGTACCAACAAAAATGGAACAAATGTGTGACCAGTTGGCAGTCCTTTCAGACAGTGTTCAAAGAAGTTTTTCAGAGAGAAAGATGATGATAGAGGCCATAAACTTAGATTCACACATAAGAAGTAAGAACAGTGAAAACAGGGGTTATACCATGGCGGAGGGACATACAAAGCAACAAAGAAATCATCTTATAAATATGTTAGAAGCAATCACAAGAAAGAAAAAACATTTGAATCCTTATCTTGGAGTTCATTTTGCCTAACATCAACTTATCTGATGTTGGTATAATTTGTGGAGGGGAAGGGAAAAAACAAATTGTTTAAATAGGGATGCAGGTGGACCCATTGCAACAATGAGATGTACAAGGCATTATGTCGAAAAACGAACTTTACAACTTTGGCGGGCTTGGTGGGGGGGATAGGAAGGGATGAGAAGGGGAAACAAAGGAGGAGGCAACAATGCTTGATAAGAAATGTACTCATTACCTTGTCCATGTAATTGTAACCCCTCTGTACAGTATTTTCACAATAAAAAAGGGAGTAAGAATAGTAGACAATAAAATGAAAATAAAAGCTTTCCTTTCTGTTGATATAATATATAATAGTTTATACAAAATAATTATATTTTATAGTTATAACTTATGAAAACTCGACAGGAGTGAAAGTAATTATGAGATACAGGCAACAATTCATGAATTGGTATAGATCAGATATTGAATGGTAATTCCGTTGTATAATGACAAAGATAATAAAAATAGAACTAAAAATGGACATGAGCTGGGCACTGATGGCTCATGCCTATAATCCTAGCTACTCAGAATGCTGAGATCTAAGGATCCTGGTTCAAAACCAGCTTGGTCAGAAAAGTCCCTAAGACTTCTTTCCCCCCTTCCTCCCCATCTCTTTCTTTCCTTCCTTCCTTCTTTCTTTCTTTCTTTCTTTCCTTCCTTCCTTCCTTCCTTCTTTCTCCTTCCCTTCCCTTTCCTCCGTCCCCTTACCTCCCCCTCTATCATTCTCCCTCTTTCTTTTTTCTTT
>NW_012267273.1:771259-820311 GCF_000151885.1 Dipodomys ordii | reverse complement strand
TTTCCTTTCTTTCTCTCTTTCCTTCCTTCCTTCCTTTCTCTCTTTCCTTCCTTCCTTCCTCTCTCTCTTTCCTTCCTTCCTTCCTTCCTTCCTTCCTTCCTTCCTTCCTTTCTTTCTTTCTTTCCTTGTCCAAGATCAGTATTAAATTCAGTGCCTGATGTTTTCACTCAGTGGCGAGTGCTATAACTGAGTCATGTCTTCAACTCTGAGAAGACTTTTACTTCCAATTAACCACCAAAAAAAGCCAAAATTGCAGATGTGGCTCAACTGGTAGAGCACTGGTCTTGAGGAAAAAAGTTTAGGGGCAGAGCCTAAGCCCTGAGTTCAAGCCCCAGGACTGGCACAAGAAAAATGACCATTGATCTGATGTAAATCTATATTGCAAACTCCAAGGAAACCACTAATATATATATATATATATATATTTATTTATTTAAATTTAATTTTGTTTTATTTGTGAACATACTGTACAGAGGGGTTACAATTACATGGGCAGGATAATGCGTACATTTCTTATCAAGCACTGCATCCTCCTCCTTTGTTTACCCTTCACATCCCTTCCCAGCCTCCCCCCTCCCCCCCAATCCCAATCCTTCTCCTTCCCCCCTTCCCCCCCCCACCGACGTTGTAAAGCTCGTTAAAAATATTTTTTAAAGAAGAATAACATCGAGGACAACTTGGTCTACATAGTAAAATGCTGGCAGGAAAGAAAAGGGGAAAGAAGGGAGGAAGAAAGGAAAAGAAAGGGACAGAAGGTTACCTAGGGGAAGGAAGGAAAAAGAAAAAGAGAAAGGAGAGAAAGAAAGCAGGGAAGAAGCAGGACCTGGTGATGTAGTTTCATGGCAGAATGCTTGTGTAGCATGTACAGGGCTTTACACTCCCTATGCGCAAATACCTGCTCATTTCCCCACAAAACGAAAACCTCAAAGAAAGAATAGCACATTAATGTATAGAGGAGACTTTAGAGCAAAGGAAAATACCAGGAATAAAGAGATGATAGATCATGAGCTGGCAGTGTGGTTCAAGTAAGCCTCAATAGTGTGAGGCCCTGAGTTCAAGCCCCAGCACTATCTAAAGAATATAATGAAAATAAAAATACTTAAAACAATGATAAGAAACTAATAAGCCTATTTGAAAATGGTCCTAAGGCATGAACAAACACTTCAGTGAAGGAGATATTCAGATAGCAAAGAAGATAGCAAATGTGGCCTATAGAAATATATCACCAGGAAAATATAAACTAAGGCACCAATGAAAAACCACTATATAACTATTAAAATGGCCAAAATCCATTTTGAAAATACCAAGTGCTGGTGACAATGTGAAGCAACAAGAGAATTCTCATTTATTCCTGGGGGGCATGCAGAAAAATTTAACCAATTTTGGAGGATGGGTTTTCTTTGAAATACTAATTAATTTATTTCACAGTTATTCCTTTTCCAGTCATATGGTGAATATGTTTAAAGACAATAATTGTCTTACTCTTTTTTTGTTTTGTTTTGTTTAAAGTATAAGTTGTTTTTCTTTTATCTATTTGTCAGTTGTGGGGCTTGAACTCTGGCCTGGGCACTGTCCCTGAGCTCTTCAGTTCAAGGTGAATGCTCCACCACTTGAGCCACAGAACCACTTCTATTTTGACAGTTTCTTACAAAAATACATATACTCTTGTCACACAATCCTGAAGTTACACTTATGGGTATTTTCCCAATGGAGTTAGTCTATGTCCACACAAAAATTTAAACACAGATGTTTTTAGTGGCCTTAGTCATAATTGGAAAAACCTGGAATCAAAGTGCCATTCAATAAGTAAACCATGATACATCCAAACAATGGAAACTTACCAGGAACTAAAAAGAAATAAGCTGTCAAGTCATAGAAAAGGAGGAAACAAACAAGCACACTAATGCAAGAAGACAATATGAAAAGCTTAAATACTTCATGATTCCATTTCTATGATACTCAGGAAAAGGTAAAGCCTTAGAAATAGTAAAAAACTCAGTGCTTGCCAAGGGGTCGGGGAGGAGAGCTGAACCCTCACATGCAGGATCTGGGGGTCAGGAAAACATCCCTATATAGTACTGTACTGGTGGCTACATGACATGACAAATTCATCAGAATCACTAAACTATTCTACACGAAGCTCTGCGCTGTCCAGTCCAGGGCGAGGTTGGGAGGGTGTGGGGGCAGGGGTCTTCATTTCTACTCAATTTTGCTGTGAACCTAACAATGTTCAAAAATTAAAAGAAAGCCTATAGATTGTGTTGTTACTATTGTTTTTAAACAGTAGCAACAGAGCATAAGAATGCCTTGTTTAGAATAGAGACTGGATAGCAAACCCTAAAGTTTTCTCAAACTTACTGGCATACCACCTTAGCATCCTCAGGACTAGAATTATAGGCATATACCACCACACTCAGTTTTCAGAGCTCTTTTAATATCTAACATCACACACACACACACACACACACACACACACACACACACACACACACACACACACGGTACCGTGGAAGAAACTAGGAATCTATGTTAGTTATAATACAGATGAGCTGGGTTGGATTACATCCCTCTGTTCTTTTTCTGGGTCACAGATAAACAATACAATCTCAGCAAGGCTGTTTAATAGTAAAGTGATCTCAAGAAAGGCTAAAGGAGAGTAGCCCCAACAGAAATGCATTCTGGGAATTGCCTATACTTTTAAATTTTATTTCTATATACCTGATTTAAAAAAGCTTTTACAGAGTGAGGCAAAGGGGTGACAAGGTTCAAAAGAGAAATGTACTGATTACCTGACTGATTATCCTTCTGTACATCACCTCTACACTCATGATAACATGTTTTTTTAAGAAAGGGTTTACATCATAGTAGGCAAAGATAATATAATAATATACAGACTGCTTTTTGATACTTTGATTGCCATGATGAGACTAGAACCCAACGACCGAGATGTGGCACATAAAATTTCTACCACTGACCTACAACCAAAGCAAAATTTGCCCAGTCTTCAATTTCTTTACTATTCTGTTATAAAAATGAAAGAGTCTGTTGGCTTATGCCTATAATCCTAGCTACGTAGTATGCTGAAATCTGGAGGATCATGGTTCAAAGCAGAACATTCCAAGAGACTCCATCTCCAAAGTCCAGCAAAAAGGTAGATTGAAAGTAGAGCTCAAGTGTTTAGGTACCACCTTTGCCAAGCAAGCAAATCTGGTACCCCTTGAGTTCAAACTGAGATATTGTCAACTGTGTGTGTGTGTGTGTGTGTGTGTGTGTGTGAGAGAGAGAGAGAGAGAGAGAGAGAGAGGGAGAGAGAGAGACTATAGAAAGCATAAACTAACATATAAACAAACATCAGAAATTTTCAGAATACAAAAGGACCAAAATAAAATATGAAAGTAATGAAAATTTTAAACAAATACTGCAAATTTACTAAATAGAAATAAAAGTGATTGTGTTCAATAATGTCTGGAAAAAATTAGTTGGTTGAGATTGTTATAAAATATTTTTTCATGAGAAAAATTATTTTTTCTTAAAGAGAAGACGAAAATGTAAGAATTAAGCTGGGCACTGATGGCTCACAGATATAATCCTCCTCAGAAGGCTGTGCTCTGAGGAGCAGGCAGGAAAGTCCATGAGACTCTAATCTCCAATTAACCACCATCAACAAACAAATAAACAAATATCTGAGGTTCAAGTGGTAAAGTGCCAAGTTTGAGCACAAAAATCTCAAGCCATGAAATCAAGCCTCAGGACCAGCATAAAACAGAAAAGAAAATGTAAGTATTAATAGAATAGCAGATGCAACTTGGATACAAATGTCAAGGGCCCATTAGCAGGAGGGATGATGAATGCCCAACGCTGCAGGCGTAGGGGAAATGACTTACCCATGTTTCCAGCCAGAAGTATCTTGTTGCAGGAGTCAGTGTACAGCGATGTCAGAGAGATGGCAGAATGTTTTGTGAAGGGGAGCATGTCTTTTAGAAGTTTCCCCTAAATAAAGGTCAGGGTAAATAGACCTTTCTTTCGTGATCAAAAGCTATCTAATCTCTCTATGTAACCCAGCTCCAGAATTACCTCTACTACTTTAGAAGACACGGGTCTCATTTTTGTAAGTCAAAATAATTTGCAACTACCACTAGGGAAATTTCTTGGAAACTAAACACTCCAAAGGCTCTAAAGATATCACCAAACATTCATCATAAGCATGCAGACTCATTATACGTTGCCTGTATAACTTGAGGCTGTCCAGAACTCTCTTTATGAGATTCCCCAGATGGTATTTTCCAATTACATATTCATCTTCCACATACAATTACATATTCTCATTGTAAACATTGTTTTAGGTATAAGGGTATCCCCATTGTTTGCAATAGGAACCTTTGCCTATTTACTTTGGTAGATGTGTCCAAGATAAGGGGTTGCTAGAGATTAAACTTCAGTGTTTTTGAGTGTTTAGTATGAGCTAGCCCTGAAATGGAGTTTCATACATATTATGGCATGTGAAGACTAGACATGCAAGCTTGATAACAGAGAGTTGGAGTCATCTACTCGTTTTCTGAGACTACTTGGATGTAATCTCTTCTCCTATTTCTCTCTTTTCATTGCCATGGGTGGGGGGTAAAGGCATGGCTTCAACAGTAAAAACAACTCAGAAATAGTTTGTCTTTTCAAGTCAGGGCTTTCACGGATAACCTGTGATCTCAAGAGAGCTTTGAGGCTGACTTGCTCGGGTGGCCATGCTTTCTATGTCGTGGATTCCTTTCAGGTACTGGGTACCATCTCCAAGTCTTCCATTGTAGCAAGGAGCTTTCCCACAAGTGGGGTCACCTCCATGTCTGTCTTAGGATTCCCCATCATCATCACCAGTCTATTGCCAATCCTTTCATTGTCTTCTGTACTCTAAATGCTCCCTGATTTGTCTTCCTAAACTAGGATGTACACCCTCCACCACAAATCTTCTCAATACAAATTATTTTTTTTCAGTGTTTAAACACACTGAAAATGATCATCTCCCAACAGTTTGAATCACTGAAAATTAGCCATGTGATCAATATTTATGATCCATTATTAATATCCTTTAATATTATTTAAGTACCAAATAAAATATTGAATGACATGTAGGTATAGCTCAGATTAAAAGGAAATTTTGACATAATAAACAGTTTTAATAGTTTGACTTCTTAAGTTACTTTTAAGTTACAAAACTGGCCTATTGTAAGGTGTGAATCAAGCAATCAGTGAGCAGGTTGCAAAACCATTTCCTGAGCTTCAGGCTGAAAAATAGTAGATTTGGATTTATAGGGAAGGAAACCAAGATATCAAGATTCATTTAATTGCTCTGAGTGTGTGTGTGTGTGTGTGTGTGTGTGTGTGTGTGTGTGTTAGTCCTGGGGCTTGAACTTAGTGCCTGGACACTGTCTCTGAGCTTTTGTCCTCTACCACTTGAGCCCCAGGTCCACTTCCAGCTTTACGGTAGTTAGTTGGAGATAAAGAGTCTGATGGGCTTTCCTGCCTGGGCTCGCTTTGAACCTCAAATCGCAGGCTCCTGAGTAGCTAGGATTACAGGTGTAAGCCATTTCAATACTTGGCTAATTGCTTGCCTTTATCTTCTATTCTATTCCCAGGAAATACCAAGCCCCACTACCTCCATGGTCCACAAACGGAGGTGTCCATCTTCATTTGCGGTGACTAGCAGAGGAGGCTGAGCTTCTACTATAGTGGTGGCTGCAAGATGTTTCTTGCTTGCTGTCTGTTGCTCTGAGACATTGTCTGTTTGCTCACCTATTGGAGAAAATAATACCATCCACGGGATTTGCAAAGCTAGGAATCCCACATTTTATGGAATATAGAAGAGAGAAGGAGGAAAATAGCAAAACAACACGTTATTCTTCAGAAACATTTTGTTTCAACTTGAGAGAAATCCACAAGGCAGACAGTAAAAAGGCCTTAAAATGTAATCTTTGATCACTGAAAAACATCGAAAAAGCTTGTTTTTGGTTCATTGCAAAAGCCTTCCGAAGCTGTTCATGGCAGCTAAAAATGATATTCATCTTAATGCATCCATAAAGCCTTGGAAATCTAAAAGTTGTAGGGAAATGTGCTAAAGATTAAAAATTTCCACAATAGTTTGGATTTTCATTATATCTTATAAAGATCTATTGCAATGCAACTGCTTGGCATAGTGCTTGCCTAGCACATGTAAGGCCTTTTAGTCTATGTCCTCACCACTGCAAAAAGAAATGAAAGGAGCTGATTATTCTGAAGAAGAGAGATGGGCTAGTGACTGAGAAGGCTGAGATCTGGAGGACTGAGGTTCAAAGTCAGCCTGGCCAGAGAATTCTCAGAGATTTACTTTCCAATTAACTAGCAAAAAGTTGGAATGTGGGCATAGTTCAAATGGTAGAGCACCAACCATGATGGAAAACACCAAGTGAGAGTGCAAGGCCCTGTGTTCAAGCTCTATATTGGTTCCAAAAGAGGGGGCGGGGAAGAGAGATATGACACTGACCTTTAACTTCACTTTCATGTATGCTTTGCTTGCTTCCCTGGGTGAGGGGCAAAAAAAGAGAAAGCTCATTGGCCATTGTAAGCAAATGAGACATGCTAAATGAACAAGTTCTTAAGGTAGTTAAGTTTGCATTCCTAAGCACCATCTTAAAAATATTTTTTAATTAGGTCTTTGAAGAAAACTGTACTGCCAAGATTTTCATATTCATAAAGAATTCAGAACACAATGATATTCTACTAGCTCAGGATTAGCCCAATAAGAAAGCAATTAAATACCCATGGCATACTTAGCTCTTAGTGTAAATTATTCTTAATTCTATGAACAACCATAACACTTAGTGTTTATCTCCTCTCTCCCCCCTTTTTTAAACTAGTGTGGAAACAAATTTGGGTGAGTGATCTCGCTAAATGGCGAAGTTGGATTCAAGAACTAGCTTGGCTAGCTTTCACATCAATCATGCACTTTATTCTTTCCATCCTCCTAGTTAGTAGTTGGAAAATATGTATATCTTGTTTTTACTGTGAAAATTTTCTTTTGAATAAAATCCTAACTAGAAATGTAATGTGCAAAGAATACATAAAATTGAATCATTGAAAACAACTACATTGTTTTACATGTATTATATAGAATTACATTAAATCTGATCTCTTCTCTATGTGAAATATGGCACCACTTTTTTAGCAAAAGAGATCATCTAAAATTATCTTCTTATTTTATGAATATAACACTAGCATGCACAACTTTATTAATGATCATGTATTGATTATTCACAGGTGTGAAGCTTAAAAACAATGTATGGATATGAAACAATGTAAACAACTGATTTTTTAAAAAAGAAAAAAAATAGTTTGTATGCACACATCTTTGCCATCCATCAGAGGAGTAGCATGGTGCTCATGTAAGGAGAAAACACACTGTGTGTGTCTTGCTTACCTTGCTACTCTGTGGACCCTTGCTAGAATCACATTGGGTTGAAGAGCATATGGAATCTTGACTTAATTTCCTATAAAGAAGGGAGAAATTCCAGGGATGGATGGTTAAGATAGTCTATCATTCTCAGGAGTCAATTGCTTCTTTCACCATCATTAGATACTGGGCCACCCATTTATGAAACTAATCACATGCTACACTTTTTTTTTTTTTGGGTCCGGTTGTGGGGCCTGAACTCTGGGCCTGGGCGCTGTCCCTCAGCTCTTCAGCTCAAGGCTAGCTCTCTACCACTTGAGCCACAGCGCCACTTCCGGCTTTTTTCTTTTTGCTTATGTGGTGCTGAGGAATCGAACCCAGGGCCTCAGGCATGCAAGGCAAGCACTCTACCACTGAGCCACCTTCCCAGCACCACCACATGCTACACTTTTTAATGAATGTTCATTAATGTATTATGGGTGGACATTCCTGGATCAAACTGCTGAAGGCTTAGCAAGTAAATGGTACTGTTCCCTGGATTTGGGGAATCCAAAGTCTGGCCTGGTTCATTGCTAGCTCTAGATTGATTCCTAGGCTCTTGGCCTAGGAATCCCTGAAATGGTAGGGATTGGTCCATTGGCAGCTAGCAAGTGCTTCCTGAACTCTGGTAGTTCATTGGCCTGATCCTGCCATTGCTGTACTTTGCTGGAAGGGGCTGCTAAGTGATTGGGATGCTGGTGCAGAGTTACACAGAATACAGCCTCAATATATCCAAGTGATTGGATGACATTTTAAGCCACGAAGTAGAGAAGATGCTATATTTTGAATCACAAGTGGATGATCCCAGACCAGCACAGAAACCTGTGTTTTTTCTTCAGAGACATATTTAGCATTGTCAAGTGCCAAATGCAACTAGAACAATCCCTAGAGTTCTAATGCAAAATACAAGAAAATACTCTGTGTGTGTGTGTATGTATGTTAGTCCTGGGACTTGAACTTTGGTCCTGAGTGCCATCCCTACCCTTTCTCTAGGCCATGGCTCTTCCACTTGAGCCACAGCTTCACTTCTGGCTCTTTGGTGTTTAATTGGGGATAAGAATCTCAGACTTGGGCTGGGAAGGTGGCTCAGTGGTAGAGCGCTTGCCGTGCATGCCTGAGGCCCTGGGTTCGATTCCTCAGCACCACATAAGCAAAAAGAAAAAAGCTGGAAGTGGTGCTGTGACTCAAGCGGTAGAGCGCTAGCCTTGAGCTGAAGAGCTGAGGGACAGCGCCCAGGCCCAGAGTTGAGGCTCCACGACCGGACCCCCGCCCCCCCGCAAAAAAAAAACAAAAAAGAATCTCAAACTTTTCTGCTGGGGCTGGTTTTGAACCACAGACTTCAGATCTCAGCCTTCTGAATAGCTAGATGACAGGTGTGGGCCACGGGCACCAGCTTAAAAATACTTTAAATATTTAACAAACATGAGAGAATGGAGATTGCACAGTTGTATAGGGTGATCTACCTTTGGCTTCATATCAGTGGCTGCAGTGCTAGATTTTGGTTCAAAGTGTGGCCCAGAGAACATTTGTAGCACCATTGTAAAGGGAGTTGTGTGGTCCCTGATGTGATGTGGAACCCCACAGGGTGTTAGATCCAGGAGGGCCACCCCAACTACCTACAGATGGGAATCGCAAGGAACATTGAAGCCAAGAAATCAGCTTAAATTACATCTTCCTTCAGCAGATCCTTAGTACAGGGTGACTGAGGTCACTTGTGTTAAGTCCTACATGGTAATAAATGATGAGGAAGTACTAGTTACCTTGCACATTCAGGAGTGCGGAAGAGGAAAAGTATGTCATTAATTCTGTAGCGCTTGGGATCCAAGTCAGGGTCTGTATTGAAGCAGTCTTCAGGTCGGTACCTTACAATAAATGTGCATTTATTTACATGGTTAACTCATGAATTAATGAACTTGCATTATTTACAATGTCTACCCTTTGCAAACCTAACCAGCTCCTAAAAAACTATTGAATATGTATTGAATATAAATATGAATATATATTGAATACAAAAAGAATACTTAGAGGTTGAATATACTTAGGTTGAATTACTTAGAGTTTGAATATACTTTTCTATGATAAAACTAATAATTTAATGATTTAGAAGTGTTTTAATTCAATTAACTGGAAAAGTCTTCTTATCTATAGGTCAGATCCTGGCTTATATAATCCTATGAGGACCTTCCTGGAAGCTTCATACAAATTACTTTCTTTTTCTTTTCTTTCTTTCTTTCCTTCCTTCCTTCCTTTCTTTTCTTTCTTTCTTTCTTTCTTTCTTTCTTTCTTCCTTTTCCTTTCTTTCTCCTTCTTTCTTTCTTTCCTTTCTCTTTCTCTTTTCTTTCCTTTCTTTTCTTTCTCCTTCCTTCCTTTCTTTCTCTTTCTTTCTTTCCTTCCTTCCTTTCTTTCTCTTTCTTTCTTTCCTTCCTTCCTTTCTTTCCTTTCTTTCTCTTTCTTTCTTTCTATGCTGGGATTTGAACTCATAGCCTCTCACTTGCTAGGTAAGCATTCTACCACTTAACTCTACCATACTACCAACATTTTTGCTTTAGTTTGTTTTTCAGATCGAGTCTTAGGTTTTGCCCCAGGGGCAGCCTGGACCTCAATCTTTATCTCTGCCTTTCATGTAAATCAGGCCACCAATCCACACCAGGATACCCAGCTTGGTTTTAGAGTACATTCTCACTAATTTATTGCCTAGGCAAAAAATGGAATCAAACTGGGATCATTTCATCTCTGCCTTCTATATAGCTGGGATTATAGGCATGTACCACCATGCCTGGACAGCTTCTGAATAGATTTAGCGACAGATTTGAGTAGAACATGCTTACTATCTCCAAGGAGCCTATCACTGATTAAGTCTCCAGGTTTTCTAGTTATTGTGGAGGTGTCCTTGAAGGGAATAGTTGAACCATCCCTTTCTTTTGTGACTTTCTGCCATCTACAATCTATAAGGTGGAGTTTTGCTCCATCGCTTGCTCCCATTGTGATGTGCTGCACCAGCCCAAAGCAACAGGGAAGAATAATCTGAGACCTGAACCTCTTATACCCTGAGCCAGAAATAATCTTCTTAAACTAATTAACTCAGGTATATGTTACAATAACAGATAGACTAACACAGTGATAAAGAAGTCTTGTGAGGGAGTAAACCAAGCATAGAGGAGAAGTCTATATACTTGACTTGTGGAGCTCCAACTTTTCAGGTATTTCTGCTCTGCAGAAAAGCTGAATGGTTAAACGGTGTACTATTTATCAAAAACAATGTTGAATTTGCACCCCTCCAAATGCATGGAGCTAAAAGCATTAACCAGTGAAGGGATTTTATGTTTGTTTGTTTGTTTGTCGGTCGTGGGGCCTGAATTCTAGCCCTGGGCACTGACCCTGAGCTCTTCAGCTTAAGGCTAGCGCTCTACCACTTGAGCAACAGTGCCACTTCTAGCTTTTTCTGCTTATGTGGTGCTGAGGAATAGAACCCAGGGCCTCATGCTTACAAGGCAAGCACTCTACCACTGAGCCACCTTCCTAGCCCCAGTGAAGGGATTTTAGACAAGGTTTGAGGTAGAGGAAGAAATGGCCTCTACCGTAAATGTGGAAACAGTATTCAATTTTTGAACTTTTAAAGCTGAGCCTATATTATCTCACATAGTCATTTGCTAAGCTATACACTTTGCAAAATACTCTAGTGATTCAAAATAGTTGCTTTTACATCATCATTGGCCTATAGGAGTGAGATGCTATGAATTGTCCATACTAGTGAGCCTTTTGGCAAAATGCTTCCTTCAACCACAGGTGGTCCTTCAGAAACTCCATCATAAGCTGGGAAATCGTCATGAGAGTACCTTTCTCATTGGCTCAGGCATTAAGCCTGGAATTATCTGCTCTTCCTTGTTACTAGTGAGACATATACAAGTGGACAAAGTGTGCAAACTGCTTAAGAAAGGGAGGAATCAAATGACAACTTTGCAAGAGAAGATGCACAGGATGTCCACAAGAACATGGCCTGAGGTATAGAGAGAGGGATCTGAACAGTCACTCTAAGTAAAATTTCAAAAGAGAATATACTCAGAGTCCAGACAAGAATGCCAAGTACTAGAACTGGAGAGTTAAGAGACTGTTTATGCATTTCTTTCTGATTTTCCCCACATACTTTTCCTTCTTTTATTCTCCTGTCCTTTATACTTCTTTCCTTTTCCCAAATGCTTGGATGAACTTGGTTTTATTTGTATTTATGCTAACATTCTTAGCCATCTTGTACCCAATACAACTTAAAAATTTTACTAACTCCTGCCCCCCTTCCTTAACATAGAGTATCCATACCTGGTTGCTGTTAATACATCTCATTTGGACAACTTGGAAAAACGTATTTACCATCCATCCATATAAATAGTACAGTGTCACACTACTAGCTTTACAAGTGAGGGCATTTAGAAATGGATGACAAGGGTGGATAAATGTTTGGATTATGATATAGAACACCTTGATTAAGTGGCTGAGCTATTGAATTGCATCTGCCACACCAGGCCTTGCTGGCATCATCTTGAAATAAATGGATATGGATGTGTTGGGGTGGTGAGTGGAAAGGCAAATCCTAGGATGCCTCTCATCAGTTGACATTCGTGATGAGGTAGATGCTGGTAGCATTGGGAATACAGAAATGGGAGAGGTTTGGGGGAAATGACAGGTTGGGAAGGCTCAATCATTGTCAAGGCTGAAGGGTCTACAGGGCAAGGCAGATGGGAATCACTAGCAGATAATGGCTATGCATGTTTGAATTTCGGGGGATACGAGTATTTGAAGTTATTATGTACTTTAAGTATTTGTTGAGGTTATAATTGTGGACAAGCTCACACATGGAAATATCATACTTGCATTCATGGGAAGGCATAAAAGTGAAAGGTACTTGTACTGTAAATAATTAAGGTCCACCTTCCATCCTGGTATTTAGGCATTAAGAATATGGTCTCTATGAATATAACCTCCAGAAAAGCCTCCCGTGATAGTCATCAACACTGTCAATTGCTTTTATTTTTTACTTTGTGTGCACGTGTGTATATACGTGTGTATGTGTGTGTTTGTGAGTGGGCAAGTGCACATATGTACACTGGTTCTAGGGCTTGAACTAAGCTTGGATGCTATCCTTGAGCTTTATTTGCTCAAGCCTAGCACTCTGCCGCTTGAGCCACAGCTTCATTTCCAGCTTTTTGGTGGTTAATTGCTCAGCCTGTTGAGTAGCTAGGATTACAGGTGTGAATAACTGGCACCCAGCAAATTGATTTGTTCTTTATCTTTCTTTCCTTTCTGTCTTCTTTGTTTCCTCCCTCCCTCCCTCCTTCCCTCCCTCCCTTCGTTCCTTCCCTTTCTTTCTCTTTCCTTTTTTTAGTATTGCATGCTATTTTGGCTTTCTGCATTAAAACCTTTATATTATTTAAGGCAAATACACAACTTACACATCTTTGACAGACGAAGTTGTAAAATTCCACAAGATGATCATACCATTTAAGGTTCCAGCAACTATCAGATTAAATCCTTCTGCTTCCAATAAATCAATACAGTTTACCTCAGTACTGATGGCAGGACTCTAAAGAAAGAAGAAAACATACTCACTGTTTTGTAGGCATAAAATATCCAGCTCTACTCTAAACAATATATGCAAATTAATTGTGATCAACCTAAAATGTCACAAGTTTTTAAAAGTATGAAATCTATTATTTTGTCATTACGAAGTTTTAACTTGCAAAGTTCACTAAAACAGCAAACTACACTCTCCCTCTTCACTGCCTCTTTGCCCTTACCCTTGATGTGTTCTTCCTTAAGCAACTAGTGGATTACCATGTTTCTCTTCCCTTTAAACTTCTTGAAAGGTTATTCCACCTTAGCTGGACTACAGCTTTCTTTCCCTTGACTCTAGTTTCTACTTTATACCACTCTGTGGAAGCTTTTTGTATTTATTATGAATTCTTCATATTGCCAGTTATATATGCTATTTTCTCTTTCTTTCCTTCCATTCTCTTTCTTCTTTTCTCTCTTCCTCCCTCCCTCCCTCTTTCTCACTCACTCTTTCTCTCTTTCTTTCTTTCTTTCCTTCCTTCCTTCCTTCCTTTCTTCTTTCTTTCTTTCTTTCCTTTCCTTCCTTCCTTTTTCTTTCTTTCCTTTCCTTTTTTCTTTCTTTCCTTTCTTCTTTCTTTCTTTCCTTCTTTCTCTTTCTTTCTTTCTCTTTCTTTCTTTCCTTTCTTTCTTTCTTTCTTTCCTTCCTTCCTTCCTTCCTTTCTTCTTTCTTTCCTTCCTTCCTTTTTCTTTCTTTCTTTCCTTTCTTTCTTTCTTTCTTTCTTTCCTTCTTTCTCTTTCTCTTTCTTTCTTTTTTTCTTTCCTTCCTTCCTTCCTTCCTTCCTTCCTTCCTTCCTTCCTTCCTTCCTTCCTTCTTTCTTTTCTTTCTTTTGTAGGGCTTGAACTCAGGCACTGTCCCTGAACTTTTTTTGCTCAAGCTAGCACTATACCATTTTGAGCCAACATGCGATGGTTAATTGGGGATAATGGTCTCATGAACTTTCTTACCCAAGTTGGCTTCAAACCATGATCCCCAGACCTCAGCCTGATAAGAAGCTAGGGTTATAGGCGTGAGCCACCAGCGCCTGGCATATATATTATTTTCAATTATCCTAGTATTTGCGGGACACTGTACTTCATAGAATATAAATTTACATAGGATGTTTGTGATCTGAGAAATGTATACTAATTTTAAATACCCAGATTTAAAGTGCTGATTGCTGAGTAATTTCAAAGTGTTGTGTTGGAAGCATGCATAGGAGTTGCTGGGACTTAGAAGAATAACATGTAAGTTACATTAGAGATCTTTTGCTCCTGCAACTTTCCTTTCTTCTCTCCTTTCTGAAACATTTTCTTGACAGTGATCTATCTTGGTTTTGCTTGTGCTATGGTTTAGGTATTGAGCGGCTCCCAAAGGCCTATATATTAAAGGTCAAGGCCCACATCTGTGCTTCCAGTGGTGGAACATTTAAAGGGTGGGTTCTAGCAGAAGGAAGTTAGGTTATTGGAAACGTGATTTTCAAGCAGATATTGGGACCTTCATCTCTTCTTCTTGGTCTTTCTATGTCTGTATCTCTTTCTCTTCTTTTTCCTACTCTCTCTCTCTCTCTCTCAACTCACGTTTTCTCTTACTTCTTTAACTACCATGAGATGTGTAGTGATGAATCTTCTTTTTCTTACTGGGTGCTTTCTTACTTTTTAACCTTTAAAATATTAATATCTGTAGGGTTTGTCTTCCAGTAGTAGTTACCCTAATGTTAATGAGCTAATAATGTATCTTAGTCTTCTCCCCAATGTGTCAGACCTGAATACCGAATATTCAGTATTTTTAGATGGAGCTGAAAAATCAAGTATACAACATGCCAGGTACAGTGGTTCATGCTTATGATCCTAGCTACTCAGAAGGCTGAGATGTAGAGGATCTCAATTACGAGTCAACCAGGGCAGAAAAATTTGAGACTCCATCTTCAATATGAGCAGAAAAGGCTTGTGTAGAGGCATGGCTCAAATGGTAGAGAAGCAGCTGTGAGCCTGTAAGCTTAGTGAGCACAAGACTCTGAGTTCAAGCCCCCATGTTGGCAAAAAGAAATGTACCTGGCATAAAAAAATGATCACATAAAAGCTGGCCAGAAAAAAATGGATGACTATGTTGTGACCTTCTCTTATGGTCCAAAATGTATTATTTTTTTTAGTGAAACATAGGATAATTTGAAAGACCTTACTGTTTTTTTTAAGAGATTAGTTTAGCTAGAAAGATAGAGGCCCAGAGGCATGACTCAAGTGGTAGAGCTTGGGCTTACAAATGCAAAGCCCTGACACAACCCCAATACAGCTAAAATGAGAAACAAGAATTAAAAAAATGTATACAGACAAGCTATTTAGGGATAGAGGAATGGATTTCCTATTGAAGCTTGAAGATTACATATGATTATTTGTAAGTAGTTCCTGATAACCAGAATCCTCTACATCCAGACTCCTAGAACTCAGGCTTCATTCCACAGAAAATGACCCCATATAGAACAAAAGCACAAAAGCTAGGCTACAAGTGTATATACAAATGCATTAACTGAAATATTGTAGATTCAAGGAAGAAATCAAATAATGTAATTCCTTACAAAGGAAAAATCAAAGTTCAATAAAACAAATACAAAGAAACAGTACTTTGAAGAAATGGGGGTGGAGTCAAGGGGAGAAGGAGAGAAGAATGAAGAGGAGAGGTTGAGGAAGAATGCAGTCAAGAATTCAATGTGTATCTTACAAAACTAAAAAGAATGAAGGAAGGGGTGAGCTGGGAAGGATGGGTGAAAATGTTGACATTGATCTAGATGCATTGTATTCATAAACTGTTTTGTTAAATGTACTTTTTGTAGAACTAAAGATAAACAAATCTGAAACTTATATTACAAAAGATACATTCTTCATATAGGACAAGCTATTAAAATGTTAGAAGAGAGAACAACCTAGATATAAAAATGACAGAAGATAGGAACAAATGACCTATACATGTATATAAAAAAAGATACACTCAGCTGGGTGCCTTGGCTCACTACAGTAATGCTAGCTACTCAGGAGGTCGAGATCCGAGGATCATGGCTGAAAGTAAGCCCAGGCAGGAAAGTCCATTAGATGCTTATTTCCAATAAACCACCAGAAAACTGGAAGTGGTGCTGTGGCTCAAGTGGTAGAGTGTTAGCCTTGAGCTGAAGAGCTGAGGGACAGTGCCCAGGCCCAGAGTTCAAGATCCGGGACCACCACCACCAACAACAAAATATCCACTCACCACTAATCAGAAAAATGCAACTAAAGGACATCAAGGTGAATTTTTTTAATCTAAATTTGGAAATGTTAAAATTTGACAACAAACATAGTTGGAAAGGCTATGAAAATATATACAGTTGACTATTGCTAGTGGAAATGCAGAATTGTGAAACTGTTGTGCTGGGAAATTTGGAAAAAATTAGAAAAATTATATAGCATTTACTTTTTGACCCAACAGTCCCTCTTTCAGGAATATATCATTTCCTAGAAAACAAAATTTGGCAATAAATTTGATGAGATTTATTATTTAAAACTTGAAATTACATATTTAAAAGGTATTTATTTATTATTTTTAATAAGTTTTTTCATTGTGAAAATACTGTACAGAGGAATTACAATTACATGAGCAAAATAATAAGTACATTTCTTTTTCTTGAGTAAAAAGCATTTTTATTTTTATATTTTTTTTTCTTATGTGGTGCTGAGGAATCGAACCCAGGGCCTCAAGCATGCAAGGCAAGCACTCTACCACTGAGCCAACTTCCCAGCCCCAGCATTTTTATTTTTAACATGCTGTTTTCTGTTTCTATGTTACTTTTTTTTATTGTGAAAATACCATACAGAGGAGTTGTAATTACATGAGCAAGGTAATGAGTATATTTCTTATCAAGCATTGTTGCCTCCTCCTTTGTTTTCCCCCTACCATCCCTGACCTCCCATCTCCATGACTACACTCTCCTCCTTCCGCCCTGCCAAAGTTGTAAAGTTCATTTTTCACCATAGCATTTTGTACATCTCGTTGTTGTAATGGGTCCACTTGTATCCC
This sequence comes from Dipodomys ordii, assembly GCF_000151885.1. Classification (NCBI taxonomy): domain Eukaryota; kingdom Metazoa; phylum Chordata; class Mammalia; order Rodentia; family Heteromyidae; genus Dipodomys; species Dipodomys ordii. The sequence continues at coordinate 803,233 of NW_012267273.1, read as the reverse complement.
TATTTAAACAATTTTTCCCTTCCCCTCCCCAAATTATAGCAACATCAAATACAGTGAAAACAGGGGTTATACCATGGGGGAGGGACATACAAAGCAACAAAAAATCACCTTATAAATACATTAGAAGCAATAGCAAGAAGGAAAAAACCACTTGTGTCCTTATCTTGGGGTTCATTCCACTAACATCAACTTATCTGCCTTTTCTGTTTGACTCAGACATATACTAGTTATTGAAAATAAGGGAAACCATGGGACCTATGTTTCTTTGCACCTGGCTTACTTCACAATATAATTTTTTCCAAGTCTTCCCATTTCCTAACAAATGGGGCAATGCCATTCTTTCTGATGGAGGCATAGTCTTTTGAGGAACCTCCATACTACTTTCCAAAGTGATTGAACAAGTTTACCGTCTCACCAACAATGCAGTAGGGTTCCCTTCTGGCCACACCTGTGGTTGTTGTTATTAGAGTTCTTGATTATAGCCATTCTAACTAGGGTGAGGTGGTCTCTCAGTGTTGTTTTGATTTGCTTTTCTTTTATGGTAGAGAGGTTGAGCATTTCTTTATGTGTCTATTGGCCATATTTCTTTCCTCTTCAGAGAAGTTTCTCTGTAAGTCTTTACAGAGACTTACTTATTGGGCAGTTCTTTCTTTGAGGATTTGTTGTGGGATATTTAATTTTTTGAGTTCTTAAAAGGTATTTATTGAAATAATACTTTAAACCAGAAAATATTGGAATGAACCCAAACACCCACTTTGAACAACTTGCTGAATAAACAATGGTACAACCATTCAAATGAAATATTATAGGGCTTTTAAAAAGAAAGGTGAAATGTGTGAGCTCTTATATCAGAGCAGCACTGTACTGGGTACCAAAAGTGTTCACAGAGGGAGAAGTCACTGAACAACATGTGGTTTGTGCATCAGTGGAAAGGTATTGATTGACACAGTAACAGATACTTAATACGTTATTCAACCAAATGCACCCAATGGATCTTGTTTGGATTCAGGTTGAAACAGAGTAAAACAACAACAATAAACAAAGAAATTCCGAGACAACCTGAGAAAACTGAACCTTGAGTAAACATGTCATTATCTTGAAGACTTCTCATGTTATTTACAAAATTATTTGTGAAAATGACAGCACTTTTTGCCATTTTTTTAGACATTTGTCGTTTATGGCTATTTATGTAAATATGGGACATGTAATGACTGTGTCTAGGATGTGCTTCAAGATTCAGAGGTGCTCGTCAGAGAGCAAAAGCTGAAGCAGAAAAACAGAACATAGCGATTCATTGAAGAAAAAGGTCTTTGGATGTATTTGTAATTCTCCACAGTGCACTGTAACAGAACAACACAAAGGAATGATACTTACACGAACATTTTGAGAAAAGCTTTTCTGAGCTATTAATTCCACAGCATGGAAGGGAATAGTGTCATTCATGTCTTTAGTCTTCAGATGCACAGTGTGGCTACTCAACTGCAGGTAGGGGATGACATCAGGTAGCTCCCACAGCACCGTGAGGCTGATGTCCTCTTCCTTCCCCTGCGTGGACAATTCAAGGGTTACATGGAAAGTTCAATCATTTTCACCTTGTACAGTTAGGATATGCACTGGTGTCACCATCACCCAGCTTTATCATGTCTTACATGTTTGTTCCATGTAGATGCTGCTGCTTTTAGACATTTTAAAAGTTTTATTTTTTTTTATAAATGTTATCAAACTACGTGCATCTTTTTGTTTTGTCGGTTGTGGGGCCTGAACTCTGGGCCTGGGTGCTGTCCCTCAGCTCTTCAGCTCAAGGTGAACGCTCTACCATTGGAGCCACGGGACCACTTCTGGCTTTTTCTGCTTATGTGGTGCTGAGGAATCGAACCCTGGGCATGCTAGGCAAGCACTTTAGCACTCAAACACTCTAGCCTTCTTATTTGATTTGCTTATTTTTTGAGATTTACACAAGTTATCACATGAAAATTATAGGTCATTTGTTTTTCTTTTTAATACTGCCCTATGGGGTTCTATGAATATTTTCCAACTATACTTTCTATTAACTGGTGAGAATCCAGTTTGTTACCAGATTTTCATTGATTGTCTTTGAAGACAAGTGCCATGCTTTCTAGACTTCATGATCAGAGTACAATTATGAAGTTATAGGATATATATATATATATATATGTCAAGGATGTTTTTGCTAATACTGGTTTTGAACCAGGATCCTCCAGATCTGAGCTTCCTGGGTAGCTAGGACTATAGGTGTGAGCCACTAGCATTTAGCTGCTCCCTCCCCTCAATTTTAACATGTGAACAGAACCATGCCTTTTCCCTTTCAGGCCTTAGAAAGGGAGTGTCTGTGACAACTCTCTAATGGGAAGGACACCTTAGTGACTACACTAACTTAAAGAGGGAAAACAGATATATTATTGTGTTTTGGAATACGTCACCAAGACATTCTCTACAGTGCTACATCAGATCGTGCCACAACGGGGGAAAATTCTGTTGAATCAGGAATGATTTTCAGTCAAATAAGAGGTCATTCATCATCTTAAGTAATGCTAGTACTTCATAACTCCTATTATATTCAGTATTCATTTTTGATGGTAGCTTCCAGAGTAGAATAATAAAGGCAAAGATTCCTTCAGTTCAAGGTGACAAGGTGAGAGACACTCATCCAGGAAAAATAATAATGCCTTCATTTTAAATTTAAAGAAGCTATATTAATACCTTCTTTATATATAGGTATATATATATATATAATATCTAAATTTAGTATACCTATATTAGATAGTAATAGGAATATTACCAAGTTCTCCCCTCCCCAAAAAGGATTAAGCATATTGCCTCATTGACCCTAAAACAAGCAAAACAATGTTGTTGAGAAACAGAAAAAGTGATGTGAACATTAAGCATTACGGCTTGATAAGGGATAGAGACTGATGAGGAATCAATGAGAGCTGAGAATTATTCTCAAGTGATGGTATGGCAGTGTCATCAGCTATGTGCAAATGTAACCTTGCTGACCCTTGCTTTAGTGGAGCCTGACTTGTCCTGTAGCAATGGCATGATGGGCAAGATGCTCAGCCTGGGAAGCTGTGCCTTTTGCTTGGATCTCTGAAAAATTTGCTTGGAAAATTATAGGAAGGTTAATGGACACGTGCTGTCTTCAGCAGGCTGGCAAGAGAGGAGTGAACTGGGGTCACTGATTCATTGGATTTTCCTGAGACTACTTACAGCATAATACAAAAACAGGACTGGGTACCTGGATCATTTTGATAGTTTTGTTAGACTCCAAGGCAAGGATCAGATATTTTTGTTTCTCATGGCCTTTGAGGAAAATCAGTCGCTGCAGCCAGTGATCTTCCTCTTTCCAATCTTTCCCTTCCAGCAACACTTTGATCTCCTGCCCACTGATGAAGTCCCAGATCTTAATAGTTCCTGAGCCCACAGAGAAAATGACACGTGAGTAGTAAAAATCCTGGCTTTTGACTCAGGGAGCACTGATCCTACTTAAAGCTCTCCACCAACACCGTATCCTTTCTTTCTTTCTTTTTTTTGGGGGGGAGTTCCGGTCGTAGGGCCTGAACTCTGGGCCTGGGTGCTGTCCCTCAGCTCTTCAGCTCAAGGCAAGCGCTCTACCACTGAGCCACCTTCCCAGTCCCTCCTTTATTTATTTCTTACTGACAGGTGAGCCTCCCCAGTCTTGATGTATACAAAATATATTTCAGTACCACCTCATTTGTCATAGTTAGATAAAAACAAACAGGGCCAGGCAATGTCTTGAAATATTTTAAGATGTTTGCTTTGGTTTGGCGATGTGTCCTCATAGGACCCTATGTTTCAATCCATGGTTTCTTTTCCAGTTTGGTGCTGCTGGGGAAGAAGTGAAACCCATAGGATGTGAGGCTTAATGGAGGTCCTTAGGTCATTGGAACTGGACTTTGACAGGGAGTGTGGGACTCTAGCTCCTTCTCCTTTTCATTTTCACTGCCAGGCTGCCAAGAGGTGAAAAGCTTTGTTCCACCACATGTTCCCATTATGATGTGCTGGCTCAGCACAGGCCCAAAGGCAGCAGACCCAACTGACCATGCACTGAAGCCTCAAAAATGGTCAACAATGTAAATCTCTTGCTTACAAGTTGGTTATCTCAGGTATCTATTATAGTAACACAAAGCTAGCTGGTAGTTTTCTTTGAAACCCTCAGACTTTTCTAAATTGAATTTCCTTCCTTCCTTCCTTCCTTCCTTCCTTCCTTCCTTCCTTCCTTCCTTCCTTCCTTTCTCCCTTCCTTCCTCCCCTCTGTCCCTTCTTACTTCCCTCCTTTCTCTTCCCCTTTCCATTTCCTTTTTCATTCTATTTTTTCTTTTGAGACAGGGTCCAAGTATATAACCCAGTCTGAGCTGGAACTCACTTTGTATTCCAGACAGTTTTCACACTTATACTTGCAACACTTCAGTCTTTGCTTTCTAGGTACTGAGATTACTGGTGTGCTACCATATGCATATTTCTTCACAACTCACATTGAAATTTCTTTCTTCAATGGATTTTCTCTCTCTCAGTGCTTTCCAGTTTACTAAACTCCCTTTCCTCATACAAAACATTTTAAGCATCACACATAATTATTAGTAAAAATTAAAGGTAATTTCACTGATATGCTGCATTTCCTAAGCTACTAACCTATTTTAGAACTTTGTCTCTTACTGGATTAAGGACAGGTTTAAGGAATTTGAACAGCAAGGAAGCCGTCAAGATCGGAATCATATTTTGGTTCCATGGGTGAGATAAAAGGGGAGTGTCATTTTTTCTTCCAGTTAAAATACCTTCTGTGAAAATCCAGTTTCAAGCTAAACGGATCTGATTGTGAGTAGTTCATGAATGTAGAGCCCTCAAGCTTGGACTAGTGCTCTTATCAAAGAAAGTCACATATACCTTCTTTTACCATGTGAGGACACAGTTCTAGAAGGTATTACATATGAACCAGGAAGTGAGTCCTCATCCAACCACAAATCTGCCTGCTCTGTGATCTTAGACTTCCTAATTTCCACAATTGTGACAATTTAAATTTCTGATTTATATGTATGTTATTTTTTTATAGTAGCCCATAGAGACTAAGACTATTTTCATAGCATTATCTTTGCTTATATGACTTATGGATTGGGACAAAGAAAACAAAAGGAATGATGATCAATATAGTGGTCAGATGTTTATTTCTAGCTCATTGCTGTGTAGAAAGTATCTTCTTATATGGGCTTTTATAGTGGTCACCTCAGGTTTAGAAAGCAGTGTACCCCCCTTCCTAGTGTTTTACCTTTTCTTCCTTCAGTCCTAACTTTCTCTCTCTCCTCTCTCTCTCTCTCTCTCTCTCTCTCTCTGTCTCTTGCTCTCCACACACACACATACCCCTTTAATCCTTCCATTCTAATCCTGCCCCACACCTGTTTTCCTGGGGCAGCATAACAGCCCATTACTTGTCTGTTTACTGCCAACATTAAACACTGAATCTTCCCTGAATACTTCTTACTCAATGACCACTCAATATAAAGCAAATACTTATAGCTCCTGTTCTTAATGTCTTTATGATATTCAGAGGAAAAGAGTCATACATCATAGGAAGTAATTATGTTCTTATTCACTCCTGGGATAAGGAAACCACAGTCCCATGATGAACCACATTTCCCTCTACCTGCAGACTTGTCCAGAGTTGTCCATCCCAAGTGAGGGAGGGAGCAGGGAGAGGCACTGTGCTCAGTGCTTCCTAGGTAGTAGTGGGGGATGGTAGTGAGAGGCATCTGCTGGCCCTGGTCAGAGCTGCTCAGAAGTCAGGGAATCCTATTTTCTGGAAGGTCTTAGACTCAAGATCTTTGCCAATTTAACTCATGTTCTTGGAGCAGGACAGTATTTACACGGATTTTAATTCTAAGGCTAACAATGAAGTATGGCCTGTTGGGGTGAAATTATACTATTGTCAGTCATCCATTCAATCGGTTAATTATCATGCCTGGTAATGATTGTGTGCATGGCTCTGAATTCCATTAGAGGTTTTAACCTGCATGTAGGGAGTACAGCTACATTCATTCATAACTCAGAGGCTCATGATATCATAAATGCTAACTGCTCACATTTTCAAAAGTCAGATTTTCGTATCAGGATGCCCATTCATTCCATCAACTGTCTTGTGAGCGTATAACCACTTAGTAAATACATCCCTGGAGAAACATATTCTGCAGCTGCTCATACTGTCTAGACCAAGTGGCTCCTTTGGAGGAATTCAGAGGAGGAGGAGGTGAAAGTCTGTAGCTCTCTAGCTCTCGAAATGTTTGTTTGGAGCTCCACACCATGAGAAACACGGGACAAGGCTATCTACTCTGTGCTTGATACTCTTCCAAGATCGACATGCATATGCCTTTGAAGAGTCTAGACACAAAAACAAGTCAAATACAGGCATTCCATACTAAAATCGTCTGTATCTTTTGCGTAGCAGCCAGCACCAAATCTAATGTATATCATTTACCTAATAACACTCAATTTGTTAGCTCAGCAGACATTTCCTATCAAAGATTAAATGGGATCTGACATGACAATCACTTAGAGGAGGAACTATATAAATGCAATGCAAGATATTCACTATTTTTCACCTCAACATAAAGACTTTAGTGGCCATTAAATAAGGGACTCACTGGCATAGCCCTCTCTCTGGCTCATTTATATATGCCACCTGATTGGTGCTCTCCCTTCAACCTCCAAAGTAAGCAACTTCCTGTCACATCCTCAGCACACTTAAGTAGAGAGCTGTTTTGCATATTAGGCTCACCATTACTTGCTCCTGTAGCAAAAAGGACTCCATTTTCATCAATATCAGCACAAGTCAGCTCAACTCCAAAGCCATGAGGGTCTAGAATATGATATATTTGGAGGCCGGTATCCAGTTCCCAAACCTGTAAAGAGCAATAACAAAATCAAGTAATTCATACATGCACACTTTGATTCTTACCACTTTTTTAAAAACCATATTCCAAGCAATCTCCAAATCCATTCTCTCTACCTCTCACACCCTGCCCAGTACTCTGGCCTAAATGTTGGTTTGGCTCAAAACAGTTCTAACAGATATATGCTGTCAACTAGCTGATTCCCTGCTCCTGCAGCATGACAGCTGCAAATTTAGGTGGCTGAGGCAACCAGTGACTGTTCCACGCTGTCCCTGGCTGGGGAAAGTAGTCAGCTGTTACTTGTTGTAGCAATGACCCTCCAAGGCCCCCCCCCCATTCTTTTTGGTCAGTTGTGGGGCTTGAACTCTGGGCTTATGTGCTGTCCCTGTGCTCTTTAGCACAAGGCGAGTGCTCTACCGCTTGAGCCACAGCACCACTTCTGATTTTCTAGTGGTTTATTGGAGATAAGAGTCTCATGGACTTTCCTGCCTGGGCTGGCTTTGAACTGGGATCCTCAGATCTCAGCTTCCTGAGTAGCTAGGATTACAGGTGTGATCCACTGGCGCCCGGCTTCCAAGGCCCTTGGATGAAGGCTCATTCCTCAGCATGGTGTTATTGGGAGTGTGTGAAACCTTGGGTAGGGCCCAGTGGGAGATTTTAGATCAGTGAGGATGGACCCTTGAAGGGTTATTAAGACTGGCTTCTCCATTTCTCTCTCACCTCCTCACTGCCAGAAGATGAGCTACTGGTTCCTCCTGACACTCCTGCTGTCAAGTGGTGCTTCGCCACAGGCCCCCAAGCACAGGATCAACAACTGAAACCACCCAAACCATAGACAAATATAAGCCCTTTCTCTTTTTAAAGCTGACTATCTCTGGCATTTGGTGACAGTAACAAAAAGCTAACACATCACTATAGGGAGTAACACAAAGTTAGCATCAGATAGAAACGTAGCAATTAAAAGTACAGCAGATAAAAACAATCAAACTGAATTTATTTCCTAGTGACCATCATTCAGATAAGCTGGGATTGTGACCATGTGGTGAACAGCATGTCATATGGGAAAACCCTCAGGAAAAGCTCAGCAGTCATTCTAAGTGGTTCTCTCATTAGATACATGGACTAGAGATAGACAAGGTGAGCGTAAAAGACCCGGAGTGGGGGCCATTTGTAGATGTGGAGGGATGTAATCAGAAAAACCTCAAAATCTATCAAGAAGCATTCTGCCAAACACAGTAGCATATACTTGTAATCCTAGCACTTAGAAGCCAAGGAAGGAGGATTGTGAGTTTGAGGCTAACCTGAGCGACATATTGAGTCCCTGTCTCAGAAAAGAAAAAAAGAGACTTGCACTGTGGTGGCTCATACTTGTTATTCGTGCCCTAGGGCAGGACAACTTTTACTTTGTCTTTAGGCACTATTGGAAATACGTGAAGATGCACTGTACTCCAGTGGATTGGACCTGAGAGAATTTCCAGAAGATGATCAGAGAAAGTCACACTTTGAGGTTTCTTGGAATAACGCCTGTCCGTCACTACACAGTCTCCTTTCAGAGAGTATGCATGAAATAAAAGGATTTCGGTGATTGTAATGACAGACACAACATCACAGCTAAACATCATGACTTTAAGTCCAGCAGTGATAAGATTGGAGGGATAAAGTATAAAAGTCATGGGTGTTAGCCAGGTGCTGGTGGCTCCAGACTGTAGTCCTAGCTACTTGGAAGACTATGAACAGGAGGATCACAATTTGAGGCAAATCCAGACAGAAAAGATTGTGAAACCCCTTCTCAACCCATAGTTGGACTTGGTGACTTGTACTTGTCAAATTAAACCATGTGGGAGGCTGAGACTGAGAAGATTGAGGTTTAAGGCCAGCCCAGGTGGAAAAGTTCACAGGATCTTTTCTTGGTAGCTGGGTGCAGTGGCACACTACAATGGGAAGTCTAAAAGAGGTAGGTCATGGTGAGACTCTATTTAAAAAATAATTAGTGCAAAAAAAAAAAGATCTGAAGAAGTGGCTTAGTGGGAGAGGAACTTCTGAGCAAGCACAAGGCCCTGTGTTTGAATTCTTGCTAGTGCAAAAAATTAAAACTAAAAGAATTCAAATGGGTATGTCAAATAAACCCCCTTCGATCAACTATTCAGAGATAATAACAATGAGGAGGAAGAAGATGAGGAAGAATAGAAGAAGCAGAAGAAGCAGAAGGAGGAGAAGTAGTTATGGATGAGTAAGACAGACAAACCCAGACACATCTACCATCCTCACACTTACTAACTTAGATGAGTGGCCTGAGATGAGTCACTATTCTCTCGGAGCCCCAGGTTTCCTTATCTTGAAAATGAGGATCTTTTTAGAGAACTATATGAGATTATAGATGTAATCAGCATGGCACAGATGCTGTATCTGCATGAGTTAGAGTAAACATTTCAAAGTTTCTCGTTCTTGCTTTTTGGCATGGATCCTGCAATCATATCTCAGTTAAAATGGAAACTTGATTTATTTCCTCTAATTTTTTTTAATAGATAAAGCTGGGTTTTGTGTCAGGTGCCAGTGCTCATCCCTGTAATCCTAGCTACTCAGGAAGCTGAGATCTGAGGATGGCAGTTCAAAGCCAACCCCGGGCTGGAAAATCCATGAGACTCTTATCTCCAATAAACCACCAGAAAACTGCAAGTGGTGCTGTGGCTCAAGTGGTAGAGCACTGGCTTGAGCTGAAATGTTGACGGACAGCGCCCAGGCCCAGAGTTCAAGCCCCATGATTGGAAAAAAGAAGGTGGGTTTATTTATGGATTTATTTATAATCAAACTCATGGCTTGGGTGACATGAATTATGAGCTGGCTTAAAATATTTGTTTTTCACGTACTGATGGACGCTTAGAAAGTGCAAAGAGGGGCATGGACGTTCATCCTGGTAATTCGTTTTTTGGGAGGCAGAGGTAGGAGGATGGCAGTCTAAGGCCAGCCCTGGAAAAAGCATAGGAAAGCTCTCATGCTAAAAATAGGGTGTGGCACAAGTATTAGAATACCTTCCTGATAAGGGCAAGGCCTGAGTTAAATTGCCAGTATCCCCCAAAGTAAAAGAGCCCCAATGTACAGTCATGCAAACCATCGCATCTTTTTCCCCATGAATGATTTATCTGTGAGAAAGTCTTTTTGTTCTATCTTTTTCTGAGGAGACAGTATGAACTCACCTTAATTATGGACTCAGAGCAGATTGTGAGCACTTGGTGGAAGCTTTTGTTATAAAGCATGACATTGATTTCCCTTTCATGAGTGTGAGGAATCTGTTTTGTGTCTTGTACCATCCTGGTCAAAGGATACATGTCCATAACACTGGATCCTGGCATAGATAGAAGCACAGAAATGGTAGGACAAAGGGTGAACTAATTCAGCAGTGACATTAGACTATACAACTTGGAGGGGAAAGGGGACCAGGAAATTGGGGGGGAGGGGACATTTTTCAAAATGGAATGTACTCATCATCTGACTTACATGATGGTAACATCTCTGTATATCACCTTTAAAATAAAAAATTCAAAAAAAGTTTCATAAATGTGCAACACTAGACATTTGGAATCACAAAGAATTTTACACAACCAGTTGTGCGTGGAGATAACTAGTTAGTAAAATTAGCAATATCAATGCTGAGGGAATTTAATACATTCATTTCCTCTAAAGCATTTATGAAAATACGTTCATTTCCTCTAAAGCATTTAGGACAAATATAGTAAATGTGATTTGGTCAGAGGAAAGCATTCATTCATGACTTCATTCTTTTTTTAAGCACAGGTCATTTTGACCCTGGTCTCCTCGTTTGTATAGTCTACTTTTGCCTTCTTTATCATGCATCAATGCATCTCTATCTGATGCATAGCCATGAAGTTGCACAGATTCCTCCCAAAGACAGACTTCCTCTTTGTGATTGAGATGGGGTATTACAAAGCCTTTTTCAACCAGCCAAGAATAAAGCATTCTGCGATTAAACATAGTGAATGAAAATGATTGCAGGCCTGTGCTTGTACCCTCAATAGTAAATACGATTAATTTGCAAATTACCATAGTGATAGATGCAGTCTGCGTGGCCAGGAGATGCAGAGCAGCTGTTCTTCTTTTTTGTAAAGCTATTTGGTTTTGTTTTACTGTTATATTATAAAGCACTAGTATTATTTCACACTCAAAAAGCAACTGATTATGTGTTCTGTTTCATTAGAATTTCTAGAAAGACTGATAAAAGTTCCAAAGTATTCTGTCATTCAAACAAAAATGAAACTGCACCCTCCCATTTTGTTGATGTGGAGATTAGGTTTACTACAGTAGAATCTGCAATTGGTTCTCCAATCTCTTCAGATACCTCAGTTTTGATTAGGCACAGTAGCTCAAGCCTGTGGTTACTCGAGAGAGGACACTAGAGGATTGTAGTTTGAGGCCAGCCAGGCAGAAAATGTTCTTGAGACTCCATTTCCAGCATGGTCCTGCTTGCCTGTCATCCCAGACATGGGGGAAACCCAATGCTTGTCATCCCTACTGATTCAGGGAGACACAAGTAGCAGTATCGCAGTGCAGGTCAGCCCAGGTAAAACATGAAGCCTATCATGAAAATAACCAATGCAAAAATGACTGACAGAGTAGCTCCTCAAGTGGTCAAGTATCTGCCTAGCAAGTGCAAGGCTCTGAGCTCAAATCCCATCACCCCCTCCAAAAGAAATCTCACAACTTTAAAAGTTTTACTAGGAGTTACTGAACATTTTGCTAAGGTGTTTAGATTTTGCAATATGATCTGCTCATATATAAACAAGAACTGAAATGATTTATCTGGTAATATTTCTCAATTTAAAACCTCCACCATGAAAATGAGAGGGTCCTATGGTAAACACATGATCAAACCAATCTTAGATCATCTCAGTAGGTTGTTTAACATGGTAATGACATTCACCATCTGTTTTCAGAACAGACCTCCACAAAGCAGGATCAGCCATGGAAAAGTGACCAATCGCTACTTTTTGGGGCTAGTTTGTGTTGCAATAACAGATATAATGCAGAACAAAGAATGATTGTGGATTCAGGAGTTGGAAAGTCTAAGATCAAATCCCAGCACCACATTTCAATCTTCTACTAGTCAGGTGAACTATTTGGGATTTGGTCTTGCCATTTATCTAATAGGAAATCAGTAATTCTTGCCTCATATAGTAGTTGTGTAGATAAAATGAATAATAAAAAGCCTAAAGAGTTGTTGCTTCAATAAGCATAATGATGGTAAAGACAGTAACAATGACAAGTCTACAAAGATCTCAGATTTCAGCGCTTCAGTCCCATGGCTTAGAAAACTCCAGGGTGACTTCAAAGCACAATGTACTAAAATTGCATGAAATTCTAGTGTCAAGCTGATGGCTGTGGTCAGTGTATGCCATTTCAATCATTGAGCAAAACCCAGATTTCCGCATTTCTGCAAGCAGAAGTACTAATAAAGGTCTATACAATTGGAGGAAAACTTGACAAGTCAAGTGGGACTGGACTGGGTAGGAGGAGGGGAGAATGATAAAAGGAGCAACTCTCATCAAGACGCATTGTACATATAAATGGACATGCTAAACGGAAACCCCCTCATACAACTATATTAATGTCTTCTTTAAAAAAACAGGAAGAAATCTTGAGTTTTCTATTCCTCTATCTTCGTATGTAGTCCTTTGTTATTCTAAAGAGCAAGCCAGTAATATGTAGTCCTTTGTTATTCTAAAGAGCAAGCCAGTAATCAGACACTCGAGTTGATGTGCTAGGAGAACATTGGTGTACAGTAATTGGAATGTACATTCTGGAGGAGATCAGAGAGATAAGGGGTGCTTACAGTTGAAACTAAGTTCTATTTTACAAGATGGAAAATTATTTCTTGAGGATGAGTGCTAATTCCTTCCTAAGCCAGGCAAAATAAAGATGAAATTTAAAGATAACTGTATTCTAAAAATAATATTTGTGTTCACTACCAGCAATCATTCCCCTGCCTGTATTCTAAAAAACGATATTTGTATTCACTACCAGCAATCATTCGCCTGCCTTGATTAATCCCAGTGGGCCTCAGAGCAGTGCTCAGTGTGAATATGCCTCAGAAATGCAACTCTGGCTTAGTGTTCTAGAAAGAGGAAGAACAAATATACAATTTGCTTTTCTTCTGAAGCCAATGGGTACACATAAGACAGTGTTCGACCTCAATGCTTAACAAGGTGTCTTGTATCCAACCCCCAATCTGTTGACACAGCACTCCGGATCTGGCATCCTGGATCCTGTTCTTTCTCTGAATGCTGTTTCCTATCTAGAAGCAAAGGTTGTTGGCAGAGTCTGTACCCATTTACGGAGTGCTTTCTCACAGGATGCCAGGCCAAATTGCCTCATGGCAGAGATAGGCTCATGCTGGGGCATTCTGTGTTCACCATTCTAAGACAAGACCACAGTCACTTTCCCAAGTGTCACAACAGAGCCGTAGACACAGCACCAGGTTCCAACCCCTGCTTTTCTGCTCTACCTACGTTGAGCATTCCTAAGTCCAAAACCTTAAAGAATGAATCTGGTATTTTGGGAAAAGTAGTTACATGCATCATCCACCTACTCATAAACAACAGGAAAGAGTAGTTGAAAAAAATATCTACTGAATTTAATAAGTCACACTTTGTCATTTCTCTGCCTCAATGTTTCATAGTGAATGCCTAAATGCTATATTTTAAGGGTTTATACAATTTGTTGAATGTTGATTTCTTTTTTATTTAATTGTTATTATAAAGATGATGTACAAAGAGGTTACAATTACATAGTCAGGTAATGAGTACATTTCTTTTTTGGGGGGCAGCAGGCAAGGTCAGAGAGAGAGAGATAGAGAGAGAGAGAGAGAGAGAGGAGTACATTTCTTCTTGGACAGTAGCACCCTTTCCCTCACTCTCTCTATCATTTTATGAAGTGAAAAATAAAGATACAAGGCTCATTGTTTGGTTGCCCATACCTGTGATAAGCATGCCATGCATGGAATCATATACCATAGAGTAAATCTGCATGTCTCCTGGTCCTCCCTGGGAGTCGTGGAAGACTTGTAACAGGGAAAGTGTCTGTATGTCCCACACTCGGAAAACCTGGAGGAATGAAGCAGAGAGAAGCATTTTTAGGTACAATATATGCTTTTCTACACTTGCAGCAAAGTATGTTTTATATCATGACCTCAGGAACACACGTTCACTAAAGTTCCATTTGGTTCTTGGTTTGTATATTGTTCATTAAGATCAGAGGAAAATAGCAATGGTTTAAAGTTGCACTTAGAGGTATATCTTTGGAAACTGGATTTTTGCTTCTTTACTTTCTTTCAGTTCCTTGCTCATTGCTGGTTCCCTAGTACCTGAGCCATGTCTCCAGCCTGGCTTTTTGCTGGTTATCTGGAGATATAGTGTCAGGGATATTTACTAAGCCCTCTGAGTAGCTAGGATTACAAGTGTGAGCCACAAAGCACCCAGCTTTGAAACTGGAGTTTTCCATAGAAAGGACTGCTTTTATTGCTATTTAATTATTTGGAGGAATAACAGAAGATTGGTCATGACTTGCAGTTAGTTTCAAGGAGAGGCTGTATCATTCATACTGAGGAAGGGCCTCCTCACCAAGATGCATGGGGCCAAATAACTCAAAGCAAAAATGCTGCATCCTGGGGCCACCACACTAAATAACACCACAAACATGTCCACTATGGATGAAGCAAAACACAGAGAAAGGTGACATGTTGGGTGAAAGATTTAAAATGGTTCTTTCATGATTTATGGAGATGAACAGACTAGGAAAACAATGATGTACTAATTCAGCTAAACTTAATTTTACACAAAGTTTACACTTTGTTACCTGAAATAACTAGCCATAGCATTTGTCCTATTCTGAATTTTTACCAAGTTATAGTATGATGGAAATTCAAAACTAAGTGTGATTTGGTTAAGAATTATTACATTTCCTAGCAGTATATCAGTCCTAATGATATTTTCAAATAGTAATAATTATAATTTAACAATTAAATTGGAGTAGATGCTTCTGGTCTTACAATGAAGTTATAGCCCAAGGAACTCAGCAGAGGTAGAAACTATTGTATATAATAAACATCTTAGTTTAGGTAGTCCAAAATAAATGTGCTCAGATCACTTATAGTAGCCTGTAGCTGTATGAAAAAAAATCATTTAACCAAAACCTCATTGTATAGTAAAGTGGTTGAATGTCTTCTGTAATTGACTAAACAGAGAGTGTGGGGAACTGTATATCCACATGTTGAATATTAAAACTAGGTCTCTATCTCCCACTTGGTACAAAGATCCACTCAAAACAGATCAAAGGGGGCTGGAAAGGTGGCTCAGTGGTAGAGCGCTTGCCTTGCATGCATGAGGCCCTGGGTTCGATTCTTCAGCACCACATAAGCAAAAAGAAAAAAGCCAGAGGTGGCGCTTTGTCTCAAGTGGTAGAGCGCTAACCTTGAGCTGAAGAGCTGAGGGACAGCGTCCAGGCCCAGAGTTCAGGCTCCACGACCAGACCCCCCAAAAAACAAAAAACAAAACAAAACAAAAAGATCAAAGAACTAAATGTACAGATTAAAGAACTAAATGCACAAGTCAAAGAACTAAATTAAGACATGAAACTTTAAAACTACTAGAGGACAGCATAGGAAAAACACATCAGGATGTAGGCATACATAAATCCTGAGTATATCTCCATTAGATCAAGAAATAAGACTATGATTTGACATGTGGAACTATATTAAAAAAAACTTCTGCACAGAAAACTATCAACAGAGTTAAGAGACAGCTACAGCATGGGAGAAAAATCTTTCCCACCTATTCATCTGATAGAAGATTAATATCTTGGATCTATAAAGAATTCAAAAAAGCTTAGAAAAGAATAAAATGCAGTGGATAAACAGGAAATGATCTCTATAGACAATGGTCTATAAATAAATGGGAAAATGTTCATTATATTTGCCATCAGAGAAAGGCAAGTCAAAACATTGATGGCTATCAGCAAACAACAGCAACAAATGTTGGTAAAGAGGTGGAGAACAACAAACCCTCATCCACCATAAGAATGAACTTGTTCAAAGTACTCTGTATGGAATTATGACAAAGCCCTCTTATGTTGTTAATGTATGCTTCTTCAACAAAATTATTATTCCTACTTAAGATTAACAAGGACTGGGAACACACCTCAACTAACAAGCTAAAAGCTCTTAAGTCATTCCCAGTGCCATTAAAATGTCAATGAAAACAACAAAAATGCATTTCAATTAGTTAGCTCTCCAATTTAAAAGTTCTACCACCTAATTCCAATACTTGTTCATGTTAATAGCAATTAGACATTATAACATGGTGAGATGCTCACTTGTCTTCTCTTTTCAACTGGATGTTGCTCAAGGGAGAAACTGCCTCTAATTTGGCTTTGTTCCCAGACAGTTATGTGTGGTCTTTGGTTTGGATTATTATTTGGTTTTGGTCTGTTTACTTGCCTCTTCTGTCTTAGACCAACAGTACTTTACCATTACTTGACACGACCTAGACAATACCATTTTCTAAATCATAGTTTACTTACTTTGTTCTTAGGTGGCCACAATGCACCAGCGACTTTGGGAGAAGAGAAAGATTTATAAATAAGGCCTGAGTCCCTTTTTATATGCCCTAGTCTTCTGTCCTATGTCTTTTGTCTTATATCCTAGTCTTTTGATAGCTCCAACCAAGGGTTCACATTGTTCTCATGGAAGCTGGCAAGGATTCGGAAGCTTGCAAGAACCCATATGGAGCCAGGTCAGCCCTGAAGGGGCTTGGGAAGAAAACACAGACAAAACATTTCAGAATGGGACTGAGTTAGTGTAGTGAGAAAATCAGGGAATAAAACAGCTTCCATTAAACATATCATGGGGGTAGCAGGGTAATTTATAATATATGATATAATATATGCATACATCATACATTAAATATGACATCTATGCAAGTAAATTTAAATCATGAAAATCCAACTAATAATAATAAAATAGTGCTGATTTTTCAAACAAATTGAGAGTGCAAAAATTAGATGGAAGAATTTTTAACACTGAGAAAAAGATTGCATTGTCAGGCTGATTTAAAGTTTGAGGGTAGACCATGAACTAAAGTCGAAAATCACAAATGCCAAAGAAAAAGACAAGTGAAAACGCTTTGCCTGCAGTCATTTATGAGAATAATTAATAAATAATGATGAAGCTGAAGTCTGACAATAAGAATGTACATGTTCAGAATACAGATTGGTTTGATTCAGCAAAATGTTTCCTGGCCTTTCTTCTTCCAAACTTCAAACCAATCATGCCATCAAAATGTATTAATAAAATATTGCTGTTTCTTGGTGAGTGCCTGTATTAGAATGACTAGAGGAGAATACTGCATCTAATTTTTAAAGGTTGGCCTCAGGTCTATTAAAAAAAAAGGCATATGTCCTAGGATAAAAAAATATAACACATAGCAAGGCACTTGTGGCTCACACTTGTAATCTCAGCTACTCAGAGGCTGAGATCAAGAGGATCATACTTGGAACCCAGTCCAGGCAGAAAAGTCCATGAGACTCTATCTCTGATTAACCAGCAAAAAAGCCAGGCTGAAGACATGGCTCAAGTGGTAGAGTACCAGCCAAGCAAGCAAATCCAAGCAAATTCTAGGCTTTCAGTTTAGAGTACCAGCCAAGCAAGCAAATCCAAGCAAATTCTAGGCTTTCAGTTCCATCTTCAGTATCAACAAAATAAATAAATTAATCAATTAATCATACAATTTCCCCATTCATTCAATAAATATGGAACTGTGGGTGAAGTGACAATGACCAACAGAAGCACTATTACTATTCTTGAAGATTGGAGTCCAGACAGATCATAGGTAGAGGACAAATACAGCATTGTCAGAAATATTTGAATGGGAATATGAATATCACACAGTGGTGAAAATTGCACCATTAATTGTCATCTTCAGGTAACTGCTTCACAATGAAAGTATTGTTTAGATAGACAAAAGGTTGTGGGGAAATTTGCCTTTTTGCTAGTTTTACAGCTTGAAATCACAGTCTTAATCACTCACTCACTCACTCTTACCTTTTTCACTCACAGATGATGCCAATTTGATCCACACTTCCAATACATTAACCATCAGGTTAGATGGAGATGATGTTTTACAGATATTTCTGCCTGGGCTGGATTTGAACCACTATCCATCCAGATCTCACTTTTCTGAGTAGCTAGGATTACAGGTGTCAGTCAACATGCCCAGTATCACCCATATTTCTAGTGAAAGTGTCAGGAAAGCTTCTGAGAAAAGAGTACCAGTTATTTCCAGGGAGAGAATAACCAAAGTTTTCCATTTTCTGATGTCAGGGAACCTGAGACTTGCCTTGACTTCCAAGTTCCACCAAATGGCTATCAGAGGTTAGTGAGCTTTTTAGTCTCCAAATGAATCAAGTCAGGGTCACTCATTGGGTTACATGATTTGACATTGTCTGTGTAGAAAACTTAAGGCAAAAGTGTATTAACCACATTCAAGTAACTTAATAAGTGTCTTAGCATTGTGGGACTGAACTTATTAATTTTATTATCTTTTTTTTTGCCAGTCATGATGCCTGAACTCTGGGCCTGGGCACTGTCCCTAAGTTCTTCAGCTCAAGGCTAGTGCTCTGCCACTTGAGCCACAGCGCCACTTCCAGCTTTTTCTGCTTATGTGGTGCTGAGGAATCGAACTCAGGGCCTCAGGCATGCAAGGCGAGCACTCTACCACTGAGCCACCTTCCTAGCCCTAATTTTATCATCTTGTTCCCACATTTTTTCCTGTGTGATAACTAACAAACAGGAAATGAGAGGGAGACACTGATATGTGTTTAATTACCTTTCCCCCCCCAAATATTTCTTTATTGAGATTACATGACTACATAAATTTCACAATACTGTGGCATAGTTATATTTAGCTAAAGTCACAAATACCTTTTAATCTTCACAGTGATAGTTATCGTTCTCTTAATCTACATTGCTTATGAACTCTACGGCCTTTAACAATAAAACTTTTTCGGGTGATACATACATCTCTTTCCTTTTGCTTAGTATCAGCTGTTCCTTTTTGCTTTCTCATTTCCTCCCTCTTATCACCACCCTTAAATTGCTTAGTTCACTTTCATCAATGTCCAGTGCAGCTGATGGACCCCTTTGCTGTATTTTTTTCACCCATTTTCCATTGATTTTCCCACTTTCCCTCAGATGTGCACGTATATATACCTTATATGAGGTAATAATTAACGTTTTAATTATAAAATTATTATATGTACTCTTTTTGGTGCCAGTCCTGGGGCTTGAACTCAGAGTGTGGGCACTGTCCCTGAGTCTTATTGTTTAAGGCTAGCTCTCTATAACTTGAGCTGCAGCTCCATAGATTTTTGGTGCTTAATTGGAGATAGGATTCTCACAGATTTTCCTACCCAGGATGGCTTCAAACAGTGATCCTCAGATCTCAGTCTCCTGAGTAGTTAGGATTTTAGATATAAGCCACCAGTGTCTGGCTATAGGTGCTTTTTTTTATTTTTTATTTGTCAGTTGTGGGGCTTGAACTCTGGGCCTGGTTGCTGCCTCTCAGCTCAAGGCTAGCGCTCTACCACTTGGCCCACAGCGTCACTTCCAGTTTTCTGGTGATTAATTAGAAATAAGAGTCTCAAGGACTTTCCTGCCCCGGCTGGCTTTGTGCATGTACTTTTAAACAGTATGCTACAGTTTGAATCTTGACTGCCCCCAAAGGCTTAAGTGTTACAGCCTTGGCCATCAGCTTGGTGTTATTGGAAGATGCTATTGAAGAGGAGGGGCCTGGCCTAGTGGGACATCTTTTGGTCATTTGATGAGTGTCCTTCAAGGGGATTATGCAATTATAGCCCTTCTTCTCTTTTTTATTTTCCTGCCCAGGAGATGAACAATTTCGCTCCACCATTCTCTCTTCCTCTGCTCTGCCTTACCACAGGGCCAAAGCCATCAAATCAACTGATCATGAACTATCTCCAAAGCTGCAAACTAAAATAAACATTCGCTCTAAGTTAAATATCCCATGTATATTGTTACAGTAACTGAAATTGATCTCACTTTTTGTACATTCACTCAGTAGGAAAAACCAGTTCCCTTTCCTACATACCACTTCTGTTTTGCTCCTCAGTTTCACTCCTTAGACTAAACCATTGTTTTAAGATAATGCCTCTGGAGTATATCATATAAATCTGCTTAACCACTTAATAATAGGTATGTAGCTTTGTGTATATCACCTAACTTCTCTGAGCTTTAGATTTCATAAGGGGGAAAATAGGGTACACTTAATATCACTGTTTGCATAGATGTTAAATGGGATTGCATAGACGAAGAATTTACATTTCTATTAGAGCACATTTATCTACTTAGATTTTCTTCATCATTTTAGTAAGTGCATAGTATTCTGTTGTGTGAACGTTTCTATAGGCCATTGTAAATATTCCCTTATTGGGAATTACTCATTTTTAAACAATTTCTTCTTCTTCCTCCTCCTCCTCCTACTCTCCCCCCCTCGTCTGTAATTATGGTTTGAATTCAGGGACTCACACTTGCAAGACTGGTGCTCTGTCACTTCAGTCATGGCTCCAGCTCTCCTCATTTTCTTTTATTAAAATGATAATGATCCTCCTTGCACATGTCACTTTCTAAAGTGCTCTGGCAAACAGCCTACATAGCTAATTCTCAGAAATTTTTGTGTCCAAGAATGTGAGTATTTTGGATCATGCTAGAGACTATAAAGTCAGCTTGCCCTCTGAAAAGGTTGTGTCTTCCAGACTTCAGATGGTTTCAGCTTGGAATTTCTGTCACTCTTGGAGTTTTGTCATGAAATATTAGTGGCAGTTACGCTTTATTTGTTCACTTTGATTTTTAGCTCCTTTGGGAGGTTCACTTCAAAATCTATACATGCACAGGGCATGACAGAGGAAATACTTGGCAAGGCCCTCTATGTTAATGGATGCATACTGATGCAGTGGAAGTCAGGATTCCCAGGTGAGGCTAGCTCAAAGTCATAGCCAGATGGTTAGCCAAGGAACAACGCCAGGTTTCTTTAGGAACCACAAAAGTTAAGGTGAACAGAATCTCTAGATACTTAGTGTGGTAGTAAATGTGTGTGTGCAAATATATGTGTGTGGAGGTGCAAGAAATTGAGGGGTCTTTAAGCTGGTAGGAAGGAGTGAAGAGAAACTTAATTGAATAAAATAATGGTATAAAGTTATATATATATATAATTATCTATCTATCTATCTATACATACACACATATTAAATAACCCCCACAAAGCAAAAATTAGAAACAAGGTGGCTCATCTAAAACAGGCATTCAAATAACAACAAATTTCAAAAGAAGTGATAGCTACCAACAAAAGAAGGCATCATATGCTAAATGGTAGCCATTGTATTAGGTTCTTTAGCTCCTATGGCTAAGCAGCTTCCTTTCAGGTTCTCCAGGAGTGCCTGGTTCTGATGGCTCACACCTGTAATCCTCATGAGGTATGTAAAACTCTTGAGGCTGAGATCTGCAGATCATGTCTGGAAGTCAGCCCAGGCAGAGAAGTCCACAAGACTCATCACCAATTAACCATAAAAAAAAAAAAACAGAAATGGAGGTATGGCTCAAGTGGTAGGTAGAGCACCAGCCTTGAGGGAAAAAGCTAAGGGACAGACCAGGTCTTGAGTCCAAGCTTTAGTATGGGCGCGTGCGCGTGCACGCGCGTGCACACACACACACACGTTTGTCCAGATGTCATCCTGGGATGAACTCTATACTAGAGAAAAACATTACAAGTCCAACACCAAATCCCAAAGCTTATACCTTATCCCTTTCCCTTACTTTTGTATTTTCTTTTACTAGCTAAATTTTCCTAATGTGAATTTGTCTTTCTCAGGTAAAATTTCCATACTCATTTTAAGGAAAATATTGAGACTTGTAGCTCTTCCACTTGAAAAAATGTAAATCACAGTTAATCTAAAAGCTTTGACTCAATTGTCCCCAACAGAACAAGAAATCATGAATAGGCGGATTACAGTGCAAGATCATGCCCAGCAAGGTGCAAGACTCTATCTCAAAAATAACTAGTGCCAGAGGAGGAAGAAGGAGGCAGGAAGTGTGGCTCCGTTGTGGGGTGCTCACCTAGCATGCTGCATTTTCTTGCAGGGTTTTTGCATGACTGCTGTCGCTTCGGGTGCTGCTAAGAGGTAGTCCTCTGCTCTTCTCCTTACCTTTAGATATCTGATGCATTATGGAATTTAATCCTCCTTGGAAGAAAGCACTTCCCTTTTCTTCATTGGTGATCTCTATGACTGACCAAGAGTAATTTTCAGAGCCAGCACTTAAAACTTAGGCTTCCTGATTGGAAAGGCTGTTTTGTGAGTGTGCAGGTGAGACAGTAGTTTACTCTTCTCTTATGAGAACATTCTAGATATAGTCATGGATAAAATGGAGCCCATAACAAATCTTCCAGCTCATTGGATTTGTATGGCCTGACCACATGGTCAGTCAGACATTGCCTTTCCTTGGGTTTCTTCAGATCGCATCCAAAGTGAAAATATAAAAGAGAAATAGCAACTCCTACGCCCATCTGCAATCTGCTAGACATCATCAAAGGATGTATATCTATCCTCTTTATAGAAAAATAAATCAGACTTGTTCTTACTAGTTTTGCTAATAAAAGTCAGTGGCTGAAGACATGACTCAGCAGTAAAGCACCTGCCTAGCAAGCATGGGGCTTTGAGTTTGAATTCTAATACCACAAAATAAAGAAAGAGAAAAGAAAGTGAGTGAAATTTGTTTGTCTCCATGTTTTTCAAAAATTTTCAGTTTGTCTGGAGCAGTAGATAGATATGACAGCTGTTCAACACTTGAGCTGTGTGACTAGACATGCAATTTTAGCAGCAGTTGGAAGAGAAATGCAATTTTAGCATTTGGAAGAGAATATAACATCTTTGTGAAAATACTACAAAATTAGAAGGAAGGATGAAGGTCTCTCAAGAGCTTTGGAGGAGGTGCATTATTTCCATATTGTAAATTAGAATAATTATTAAAGCTTGGTGAATTTACAAGAAGAAATTTGCAGCATTGTTAGGTATATAGAGATGTCAGTTGCTCTTAAGATAATAAACATCCTTTGGTTTATTCCCTGTTGTCACTGTACCATTTCTGTACTGTTTGTCTAGTATACAAGTTTATCTGATTTGGGGAAGGGAAGGGGAACCACAGAAATGGACAAAGGAACCAAAGCAACAGCGATACTCACTAGACACTATGTTAGAAATGAACTTTGCAACTTGGGGAGGAGGGAAATGGGGGGAGGGAAGCGGGAGAAAATAAGGAAGGGGTAACAATGAAAAAAGTGTACTTATTACCTTACTTATGCAACTAAATCCCCTCTGTACATCACCTTTACAATAAAATTTTAAAATAAAGAAACAGTAAAATGGTAATGGCAAAGACAGATTCAGGAGAGGCAAGCCTGGTTCTTGTTGGCTATCATTTCTGACTCAGTTGCCCTTTTTCCCAGGTCTTCATGGGGTTTGTTTCACTGGTGATTCAGGCTTCTGCTTTCCTATCAGCTCCTTGGAGATGATACCCAGTCACCTCACACCAGCGTGTTCTCTGTTTATTACAAATCCCCAGCATACCGTTTTCTTGTACATTTGTTGCTCTGCTTCTTTGCTTATCTTTGCCTAGGATGTAAATTCCTTCAGGACCTGGCTCTTTCTCTTCTTATTGGATGTTCTTTATCTAAAACCTAGCTCCCCAAATAGTAGCTGATCCTCAAATAGACACTCAGAAATACGTGCTTGATGATAATAAAATGAATGTTCTCATTTCATCTTCATAACAGCTCTCTGAGCTTATCCTTATTATATTTTACGAGTGAAAAATGGAGTGGAAAGATACTAAGTGGGATGTCTGGATGACTATTGTCTTAACACAACAAGCACACTAAAAAGGAATGAAAAAGGCTGTCTCTTCTGCCTGTCACCTTTATTACCAGCATGAATGTCCTTTCTTTTCTTCTAGAAACATACATTATTTTTCTTTCATTTTTTTCTGGAAAAGACTGACTCCAGGTCACAAGTTCATATCATTTTGATTTTGGTTTAAGCATCTCAACACCTTTATTATCTTCCTATACAATTTAATTTTTTTAAAGATTCTATATTACAAAAGCAATAAATATTTGCTATAGAAATTGACAAGAGAGACAAAAGTTTAATCCATGCCCCATCTTACTATCTGGATAAGCAATAATATATATTATTGTTAATAATAACATAATTTAACATTGATGAATATAAAATTTCAAATGGGCCAATTATATATTCTTTCATTATATTTCACATAGTCACACCAATATGTATTTATTTATTATCTATATGTTCATTGTACAAAAATGAGATAACATAGCTTATTAAATCAAATTTTTTTCTCTAGAATTTTAATTTTGTAAGTATGTCACACTATTTTCTTCAGCAATGATATTAAACTAACACCTAATACTATAACATTGATCCACTTTAAGTATAAGGTTCATTTTTAATAAATTCAAACTGTTGTGTGAACCTTACCATAATTGTGTTTCAGACATTTTCTGGAAAATTCTGTCTCATAAAAATAGGAAATGTAAAAAAAATGTAAAAAAAAATAGGAAATGTAGAAAAATTCCTTGTTCTTGATATTCTATTGACTTAATAGCTACAAGTAGTTCAGATAAATGGGCACCCAGTGTGTACAAAAGATGGCCTTAGACCAGCAAAGCATCTTAATTAAGACTTTTCTTCTTTATCTATGGTTTCATTTATGCACAGTCAACTGAAGTCAGGAATTTCCAGAAATAAATAGCATAAGTTGTAAATTGTCTACCATTCTGAGTACTGTGAGGAATTCCTCTAGAGCATGAATCATCCCTCTGTCTGATACATCCACCCAGTGCCTCATTAATCACTTAGTACCCATCTTGCTTATCATCTTGCTTATGGAAGCATTCACAGTGTTTATGTTCAGAAAACCCAAGTTTTACTTAATAATGGCACCACAGATCCAGAGTAACGATGCTGGCAATCTTATTACCATATACTTTTCTAATTGTTTGATTTTATTATCAATTGTTATAATTGCCTGTGTCAAATTGATACATTAAACTCTGTCCTGAGTGTATAGGAACATAAGGTGAGCTGTGATGCATGGTGTTGGGCATTGCTAGGGGTCTTAGAACACATGTACCCTAAGATAAGGGGATGTTTTTCACAAAGCCATGAATAGTTCAGAGGGGCCTCTACAACTTGGAATGAACTGGAAAAGCCTTATTTTCATTTGGAACCCTTGGCGAGCCCTACTTTTCAAATGTAATTGTTTAAATGTTTCCTCTTTATATATTGAACATGTCACATGGTGTAATCCCAGTTGAATATTACTAAAGAAACGATGAGAGGTAGTTTAGTGGAATATATATATATATATATATATATATATATATATATATATATATATATATTCAGGCTACTTTGGTCTTTTTCAATGTTCTTTTTGATCCTCACTAAGCACTCTATAAACATGTCTTTGCTTTCCTTTCTCTCTCTCTCTCTCAAAATTGAAGACACTGAACTCATTCCATTTTCTTGATCATAAGCTAATATTTTACTTGAGCCATAATATTTACACGAGCCATACCTCTTGTTTTTTATTGATTGCTTTTGAGATGGACTCTACTAGGCTTTTGTTCTTGGGTTGGCTTCTAGATATCAGCTTACTGAGTAGTTAGGATTACAGGAATGAGCCACCAGTGCTGGGCATCATGTCTACTTTAAAACTTCTTTCATTTCCCCTTCTTCTTTATTTCCTACTCATTTACCATTTCTGTTGTCCATTGGTTTGTTTGCTTGTTAAAGAGTATTACTCCTGTCTCTGCCATTTTTGTTGCAATTCTATGTGCTTTATTTTCTTTCTTTCTTTCTCTTCTTCTTCTTCTTCCTCCTCCTCCTCCTTCTTCTTCTTCCTCCTCCTTCTCCTTCTTCTCCTCCTTCCTCTTCTTCTCCTTCTTCTTCTTCTTCTCCTTCTTCTTCTTCTTCTTCTTCTTCTTCTTCTTCTTCTTCTTCTTCCTCCTCCTCCTTCCCCTCCTCCTCCTTCCTCCTCCTCCTCCTCCTCTTCCTCCTCCTCCTCCTTCTTTTGTTCATAATGAGGCTTGAACGCTGGGGCCTGGGTGCTGCCCTTTAGCTCAAGGCAAGTGCTCTACCACTTGAGCCACAGGACCACTTCTGGTTTTCTGTGGTTTATTGGAGATAAGAGTTTCATGGACTTTCCTGCCCGGGCTGGCTTTGAACCATGATCCTCAGATCTCTGCTAGTACTCTTCTAGCTACTCTCCTGAGTAGCTAGGATTATAGACGGAGCCACTGGCTTCTAGCTTGTCTTCTTCATTTTCTACCTTTAACTTTAGGAGGTTCTCTGGGATAGAAGAAGATGTAGAATTGGGTACACTGAGCCACAAGGTTATGGTGTGACGGCAGCATTACTTAGATCTCACTTTTCCTTCACAAATGGGTAAGTATTATTTATTTTCCTATGCTGGGGATCAAACCCAGGACCTGGTGCATGCTAAGCACAAACTCTACCACTGAGCTACATCCTCAGGCCCACAGGGTCATTATTAGCATTAAATGAGATGTGTATGTAAAATACTTAGCACAGTGTCTGGTATGTGGTAACTATTTGAAAAATGATAGCTATTATTGCATTGTACATAGAAATCAGATGTTTATTTTCTGATTATTAGCCATAAGAGCTACAAATAGAAAACTATCCTAAAGTTATATGAATATTCACCTATGTTTTCTTCTAGAACTTCTATGGCTTTAATCCATGTGGAATGTATCTTGTGTATTCTCTCTCTCTCTCATCCTCTTTCTCTCTCTCTCTTGATGTTTCTTGGACTTGAACTCTGGGTCTGGGCACTGACCCTGAGCTCCTTTTTATTTTTTAACCTAATTTATTTCTTTTAAATAAGGAAATTCTTAGGAGGAAAATCGGCATAGACAATATAATTGGATTACAACTAGAATGCAGAATTAAATAAGTGATTAATATTATATCATATGAAACATTTCCAAGTGTTTAGAAAAATTCCAAAAACAAATTGACATTTAATTAATACATACTATATTGCACTTTGATCTATTGTAATTAAACTATAAATAAGAGAACTCTCATAGAATAGATTATAGATAGCAGGATATTTGATTTTTATTCCTCTGAGCTTCTGTTCAAGGTACTCTACCACTTGAGCCACAGTGCCACTTCTTGCTTTTTCTGTGATTAATTGGAGAATTGAGTCACATAGACTTTCCAGCCCTGACTGGCTTCAAACCTTGATCCTCAGATCTCAGCCTTCTGAGTCACAAAGATTACAGGCTTGAGCAGCAAGGATTACAGGCTTGAGTGTTCAGCTTGTATATTCTCTCTTTAATGATGATGTTCCTATCTATAATAGACAACCTCTGTGTTTTATAATACTGGCTTTTTCCTAATATTTTTTTCTTTTTACACTTGTCTTTAAATATATTTTCTTATGCTGTAGTCAATACAAAGAGCATAGTGGCTCATCATTTTCTTATGCAGATAGACAGTACTTTTCCCAGTGACTACCAGTTATCATTGTCAAGTGCATATATATATATATATATATATATATATATATACACACACACATACATACATATATACATACATACATACCAGGTCTTCCAGTACTTAATTTTCTGGGAAACATTTGTCATTTCAGTTTGGTTCTTTCTTTCTTCTTACCTTTGCAGAGGACAGGCTGATGACGTGTTGGTCTTTTTCATTGGTTACTATCTCAGTGATACTGAACATGTGTCCCACCAGCTTCCCTACAGGCTTGGTGCTGATGTTGGGGTGCCACAATCGCAGGATCTTGTCATCCCCTCAAAAAGACAACAAAATGTTAATTATACTGGGGGCCAGTGGCTCATGCCTGTAGTTTTAGCTACTCAGGAGGCTCAGATCTAAGGATCGTGGTTCAAAGCCAGCCCAGGCAGGAAAGGCTGTGAGACCCATCACCAATTAACCACCAAGGTGAAAAAAAACAAAAACAAAAACAAAAAAACCCCTCTTGTTTCCATTTCCTGGATGATCTCTCTCTTAATGACAAACAGATCACATCCTTGCTTTGTTTGTTCGGTTGTTTGTTTGTTTGTTTTGTTTTTGTTTTTTGGGTCCAGTCATGGGTCTGAACTCTGGGCCTGGGCGCTGTCCCTCAGCTCTTTACCTCAAGGCTAGTGCTCTACCACTTGAGCCACAGCGCCACTTCCAACTTTTTTTCTGCTTATGTGGTGCTGAGGAATCGAACCCAAGGCCTTATGCATGCGAGGCAAGTGCTCTGCCACTGAGCCACCTTCCCAGCCCGTTTTTTGTTTTTTAATGGGACTTGCTGTGACAGATTAGCTATGCAACTGGTCTTGGTTTGTGTCTGCTGCTCATCGTTAAGGATGTTTTGTGATTTTTTTTTTATTTACACATCAGAATGTGGGCTCTTGTAAATATTTTATGGGTACTTGTCTTGATTCAATACTTCCCTACTTCTTCATGCACGAATATATTATTTATACTTTACTTCCTTCCAAAGAGTGTTTCAGTCATCTGTTATGTTGATGTTCTTCAATTATGTAAATATAACAAGAAAAGAAATCAGGAGAAGAGGAAAATTCCACCATTAAACATCTGTGCTGTGAAACTATATAGTATATATGTGATTACTATTACAGCATAGATATTGTATTTTAATGTTAAAAATCTGCCAGGTGCTGGTGGCTCACATCTGTAATCCTAGCTACTCAGGAGGCTGAAGTCTCAGGATGTTGGGTTCAAAGGCAGCCCAGGCAGGAAAGTCCATGAGATACATTTCTCCAATTAACAACCAGAAAACCAGAAATGGGGTTGTGGCTCGAAGTGGTAGAGTACTAGCCTTGAGTAAAAAGCTCAGGGAAAGTGACCAGGCCCCAAATTCAAATTCTACTACCGACATTACATACATACATACATACATACATACATGCATGCATGCATACATACATTAATATGTAAATCTGAGTCCGTAGTAAAAGATTTAAACATTGTATAGGGCATACTCTTTGTTTAATTTAAAAAGACCTTTATACTCCTTAATTCCTAGTTTCACTTCCCTGTTATTACTGTTACCTTTTAAAATACAAATTGTATGTTTCTAGACACATCATTATATGTACTTTTTTGGATGCAGGTCTCACCTGTCTGACCTTGAATTTCTGACTTAAATGATTCTTTTGTCTCAGACAGCCTCCTTCCACTGCCCAGCACACACACCTTCTGAGTAGCTGGGATTAGAGATGTATACCTTTTTGCCCAGGTCCTAATTTATTTGTCCATTTAAACAACTTCTCCTTCCTTCCTCTTCCCCTTCTTCTTCTTCCTCTTCCTCTCTTCCTCCTCTTCTTCTTCTTCCTCTTCCTTTTCTTCCTCTTCCTGCTCCTCTTCCTCTATTACCTGCGTTCCTAAGTACCTACTCATTACCAAGGAACTTTAGGCTCTGGGGTGGCATCACGGCGATTCTAATATACACATAATTGCATTGCTATGAATCACCACTTATAGATAAAATACTTAAAATTCAATAAGGTCATTTTGATGAATCCAGTAGCACATATTTGGCTATTTTCAAGATCCCTGTGTGAAAATGCACACTTGTTTTATGAAACAAAACTTTTACATGCTCAGAGAGTCTGTTGGTCATGAAGGGGGCGGGGACAGTTAGGTGATTTGATCATTGGATCTTCATTGCCAACCAAATATGACATAAGTTGATTACTTTGTTGAGTTGTGTGAAAAATCATCCTTCAAGTGTTAGTACAAATACCCTTCCAGAAATATCCCAGAATGCTTTCCTATTCTTGCGTGGAATTCCATCTCCCTCCTCTTCTTTTGTCACAACATCATTTGTCTGGACTGTCTACTAGACTGTAAGTGCTTTGAAGGCAGAAATGTCTCTGGTTTTCTGTGGTAACTAGGGTGGTCCTACAGTTATATGAGTGTTAAATAAATATTCAGTATAACTTCAGTAATTGCAGTGTTGAGATAATGAATCCCAGCTCAGAAATGTAACTATCAAGTGCTGGAAAAGAGAGAAAACACCACTCTCATCAAAGAACAAATCTTGGTTAGATGTTCATATTACTCCTTCAGGAAGGTCAACAGTTTCATTTTAGAGGCTTGAAAATCTTGGAGTAATGTCATCTGGAAAAAACAAGCTAGTTTTTAGCTTTCATTTTTCAAGCAACTTCTATAAAATTGTGTCTTCTCAAAATTCATGTTCTGAAGCTGAAGATGAGGCTTTGGAAGATCATTGGGTTTAAATGAAGTTTGAAGGATGAGGTCCCTCTCATGACTCGGCATCCTCATGAGAAAAGGAACTGGAGAAGTTGCTCTTTCTCCCAGCCATTGGAGGAATCGACAAGGTGCAGGCCAAGAGTGGGCCTGAGGAGGAACTGGCCATCCTGGTACCTTTACCTTGGACTCGAAGCCTCCATAAGCATAAGGAAATGAATTTCTTTTGTTTAAGCCTCCAAGTCTGTGTTTTATTTGTTATGGTCACTCAAGTTTATTAAAATAGCAATCAATATTTTAAGAACTATGGTAGATACATAGTGGAAGATTGAAATTGGAGCTATGTCCATTTTACAATATGTTAACTGCTAATTCTGCTTCTGTAAACCTGCTTGTGCTAGCACTGACTCTTCCCCTCCCAGAAATAAGTTAAAAAGTTAAGGTCTGCAAACATAGATAAAGAACAAAAGAGTATGTTCTTCTAAATTCCTGTTTAGAAACTCTCAGCAAGGGACTCAAAACAAGGACCATCTGGCGAGCCTGTAACTATGTGGACTCCCCTCCAGAGAAGCCTCCCCCTAGGGAACCAACTAGTTTTCAACAAATGTTACAAAACTTCCCGCGCAGGCTGGAGTATATGATAATTTTTAAGCTGAGCCAATCCTGGAGAGCCTGGGGTCTTATGCTAATCTTGTGGTTTTTGTCTTTAAAAGTGCCTGTAACTGCTGCTCGGACAGGGACAGGGAGCCTGTTTGCGCAAACGCCTAATAAAATCCTCTTGCTTGTTGCATCTGCTGGTTAGAGTCTTGGTTCTTGGGGTGCCCTCCCGTTGAAGAAAGCATCCCAGCGAGTCTGGGGTCTTTCACATAGGTGGTAAATTTCTTAAGTTGAAAGCCTCATGCTACTCTTGTTAACAGCAATGGCCAAATTTTATCAAGAAATTACTGCATACTTGGTATTTTATTAAATATTAAGAATATGAAGACTTCATGTACATGAATGAAAATGGAACAATGAAGCTTGTTGAGATTGGTTTGGGCAGGGGGAGGAAGATGAGGGAGAGTACCTGAAAATGTGAGCTTGATGAAGGTACCCTGTTATGCGTATATGTACATGCCTAATTGATGTTAATAAAAATGTGGGAAAAAGACAAAAACAGAATATGAAGAAATTCTAGATATTAACACTGCAGAAAGTCTACCCAAGATAACCAAAGCATACTCTTTTAGACTTAATTCCACCATTTCCACTGTTCTACCCTCTCTGGCTCCTGATGGAATTGAGACTGTTATTGCAGTCTTCAACTAATCCGATTTGTTTTATAGTTGTCTGTTTACATATCTCTTTATTGTTTATCTGATGAGCTTCCATTTCTTTGGTGATGATGGACAAATAATTGCATGATTTGTGTTCATGAAGTAAGTATTTTGGGTGTCTATTTTTGTTGAAATCTGGCCCTGTCACTTATTAGTTTCTGTAACTTTGAGTATATCTTTCTGCATGACAGGGATAAAAGTTTTTTTTTTAATTTAATTTTATTTTATTTGTGAACATACTGTACAGAGGGGTTACAATTGCATGGGCAGGATAATGCATACATTTCTTACCAAGCATT
>NW_012267273.1:755017-770479 GCF_000151885.1 Dipodomys ordii | reverse complement strand
GTTCTATGTGAAGTCTTTTGAGGAACCTCCATACTGCTTTCCAAAGTGGTTGGACAAGTTTACATTCCCACCAACAATGAAGTAAGGTTCCTTTCTGTCTACCAGGGATAAAAGTTTTTATTGTGAGAATAAATGAGTTGTATATATTTTACTGGACAGTTAATGTGACTGTTAACCTGATTCTAAGCCCCTGTCGATGCTGTGCATTCTCAAAAATGTTTAGCAGGGAGTGGTACTTTTTAATGCAGAATATAAATCATAATAGCCCCTGATTGTGAGTGTATATAAGTATTCATAGAATGTATCAATCAAAAGATAGGAGTCAACATTATAAGTGATGTATTGTGGTTTGTAGGGGGTTAATTGCTTGCTTGCTTTGCTATTTTCCTTTAGATTTTCTTCCTATTTTTTAAAACTTAGCCAAGATTAAATAAAGCCACTCATCAAAGACAGGCTTTTTTCCCCTTTTAGCAAGGTCTTATCTTACTTACTGAGTCACTTGATCTCAGCTCATCTCTTTTGATAAAATGAGCTAGCTTAGTTCACAGAGAAAAGAAAGGGAGAGAGTGCTGAATGTACATGGTTGCAATGGGCCAGGGAAAACACAGGACTGCGAGCAAGGCCAACTGATTCAAGCTCAGCCCTTCCACATGACGGCTTGCGTGTGGCAAACTGGTCTCTTCATCAGGACCTGCATTCCCTCATGAGTAAAATAATCATCTTCAGGATTCCTTATAGCTCTCATGTTTTAGGATTGTGCACTCAGAAGGCAAGATTACTCCTGGGAGAGTAGAGGCCTAGATAGCAGTGTTATGCGAATGAGGAAACAAGCAGGTTTTTCAACTATACTCTTCAAACTGTACAATTCAGTTGTACCTACAATGATTTTCACTGCCAATGTATCAAGTATGTTCAGAATTAGGACCTTTGAGACCACAGAGAGTTCTGGATCATGTTGGCCAAAGCATCTTCTGAATGAGCAATGTCACCTCTGGAGGGTATCGCCAGAAGAAAATTGATTGTACCTATTGACTTTTTACTCTACATTTTATTACAGCTATCTATAGACTTGGTACCTGGTACCTGGATTTGAACTCGGTGCTCCTTGCTCCATCTTGACTTGCTTTCTCACTTCTAGTGCCCTACCACTTGAGCTATACCTCTAGTCTGATATTTTGTTTGTTAATTGAAGAGATAGTCTCATGGCCTTTTCTGCCTGGGCTCTTATTGAAGTGTGATCCTTCAGATCTCAGCCTTCTGAATAACTAGGATTATAGGCATGAATCACTGGCACCAGGCTGTAGACTTGCCTTATTTGAGCTATTATATTTTAAATGCTCAGAGGTCAGGAATACAGTTGCATGCATATAAGCTTCATATAACCCAGTCTACAACTCTCATATGTTGAATAAAGCATAAGCATTTACATGCAGAACCCCTGATTTATCCTAGATGATCCATCAATGTTTTATACACTGAAACATTATGGGAGAGTTTATTCTCACAATGATTAGTGGAAACATTATTGATAAAAAATTAAAATTCTTGATGGTAACAAACAGTGCTTAGGAAGTCTGTTGTGTTTTCTTCTCTTTTTTGGATAATATCCTGTTCTGTCCTGTTTTGTTTTGTTTTGTTTTTCCTGCAGGCATTTTTGTCTTTTCAAGCTTTTCCAACTGTCCCTGCATATTTAACACATTCACTGTGCTGAGCAAAACAGCATGTACTGTATATTTTGAGTCATCAGGGTGTATAAACTGTACATCAAGAAATGTGCTAGGCAGTCACTAATCAGCAAAAGTGTTGGTGGGAGAAGTATGTTTTCAATTATGAATAACTTGCATTTTCTACTACTCCAGGCCCTATAATTGTGACAATTCAATAAATTACAATGGTGGAAGGAATTAGATGCTTTATACTACTGAAGTTTTGATTGCCTTCATGACTTCTAGGGACACTATAATTACTAAGTTTTTCAAGCTATGGGTATGGATTTTACAACATATTAACACTGGTTTAACAAGAATCAAGTGCCTGAATTCACAAACATTGAGATAATTGGAGTGCCAGAATTTACCAAGCATACCTTCCTCCTGAAATGATGAAAGTACTAAGGTTACAAAGTACATTACAATTTTCTACTTCCTTCCTATGTTTTTAGTTCCCTTCTTTTGAGACAAAGTCTTGCTATATAGTCTATGCGGCCCTCTAACTCATAATCTTCCTTATCTCAGACTCTCAGGTGCTGAGATTAGAGGCATGGATCACCGGGCTCAGCTGAACATTGTGTTTCTTTTGTGTGAGCACAAAGGACTGTCCAACGGGGCTGATTAAGATTAATATGATAACATCAGTGAGCAATCATATTTTAGAAATTAAATCTCACTTTGGCTATATATTTAAGTATTGCTTTGTCAAAGGATTCTTTTGCAGGGGCAGGAAATTTATGTACATTTGAAGGCTGATGTTTTATCTAAAAACAAGGAGTATGTGTGTGGGTAGAATCTATTGCAGTTTAAGTCTCAGATATGGTGTAGTTTAAATCTAGAATATCCTCTAAATGGCACCTCTTTGGAGATGGTGACCACACCTTGAAGAGGCAGGTAGCTAGAGGAAGAAAGTTAAGTCATCAGAACTTTAGAAGGGATATTGGTGGGACCCCAGACATGTGTGCTTTCTTTCTTTATTTCTCTTCCCCTCTCCCTCATTGCCTTTCTCTCTTTTTAAAAATCTCTATTTCCTAAAACAAAATGCTTAAATAAGGATACAGGTTGATACAGGATACAATACCCATTGTAACAATGAGATGTATAAAACACTATGTTGAAAACAGACTTTACAACCTGGGGGGGCAGGTAGTTGTGGAGGTGGGAGGGAAGGGATGGTAGGGGGAAAACAAAGGAGGAGGCAACGATGGTCAATAGGAAATGTACTCATTACCTTGCTCATGTAACTGTAACCCCTCTATACAACATTTTTACAATAAAAAACATACAAAAACCTCTCTGCTTCCTGAATATCATAAGGTGAATAGGACTCCTTTATGATGTGCTCCCAATGAAATGTCCCGCCACACCATAGTCCCAAAACAATACAGCCAAATGACCATGTACTGAAGCAAAGTTTTCTTCCTTTTAAGTTTATTATCCCAGGTAGTTGTCATAGTACCAGTAATCCTCCCTTTCTGTTTTCCTTTTACTTTCCTTCCCTCCCTTCCTCCCTCCCTCCCTCCCTCCCTTCCTTCCTTCCTTCCTTTCTTCCTTCCTTCCTTCCTTCCTTCCTTCCTTTCTTCCTTCCTTCCCTCCTTCCTTCCTCCCTCCCTCCCTCCCTTCCTTCCTTCCTTCCTTCTTTCTTTTCTTCCTTCCTTTTTGCATATTGGCAGTACTAGGGGTTGAACTACTCATGCTTACCCAGCTTACTTGCTCATAGCTGGTGCTCTACCATTTGAGCCACAAGAAGCTTGGTCTTCTTCTGGTTAATTGGAGATAAGAGTCTCTTGGACTTTTCTGCCTGGGATGGTTTCAAATGTTACTCTTCCACGTCTCAGCCTCCCGAGTAGCTAGGATGACGTGTGTGAAACACTCTTGCCTAGCTTTAGATTATTTTTGATGGTACTGGGGTTCGAACTCAGAGTCTCACACATTTTTTTTTTGGGTCCGGTCATGGGGCCGAAACTCTGGGCCTGGGCGCTGTCCCTCAGCTCTTCAGCTCAAGGCTAGCACTCTACCACTTGAGCCACAGCGCCACTTCCGGCTTTTTTTCTTTTTTGCTTATGTGGTGCTGAGGAATCGAACCCAGGGCCTCTGGCATGCAAGGCAAGTGCTCTACCACTGAGCCACCTTCCCAGCCCAGAGTCTCACACTTAATATGGCAAACACTCTACTATTTGAGCCAAGGCCTCCATTCTTTTTCACTTTAGTTATTTTTCAGATAGATTCTTGCAGCCTCAGACCATGATCCTTATACCTCTGATTCCACACAGTTGAGATGAGAGAGCTAAACCCTATGCTCAGCTTGTTCTCTGATATGGGATCTCACTAACATTTTGTCTATGCTTGCCTGCACCTATCATGCTCCTATATCACTTCCTAGGTGGCTGGGATTAACAGGTGTGGGCCACTGAACCTGGGAAATTAATTCTTGCAATAACCTTACAAGCAAGTACAATTATAAATGCTACTTAGAGATAGGATGGAGCTTTAGAGAGGCAAATGCCTGCCCACCACATAATGTTCAAGTGAAGTGGCTTTGTGCCTAGACAGTCTGGTTGTAGAGACCAGTCTTGATGTGATCACACTCTATTAAAACTTCAGTTTGACAGGAAGATCTGCATCTCTGAGAACATATCCATCCTCTACTTTCCCCCTGAAACTTTTTTTTGGGGGGTCCAATTGTGGGGCCTGAACTCTGGGCCTGGGCGCTGTCCCTCAGCTCTTCAGCTCAAGGCTAGCACTCTACCACTTGAGCCACAGCGCCACTTCCGGCTTTTTTCTTTTTGCTTATGTGGTGCTGGGGAATCGAACCCAGGGCCTCATGCATGCAAGGCAAGTGCTCTACCACTGAGCCACCTTCCCAGCCCCTCCCCCTGAAACTTTATATATTGTCCTTCTTCCCTTTCTTCCCCACAGATGGCCTAATCTATCTTCTACTTCACCTATCCCAAGAAAGCTTTAATTCCTCTAAGTTCTCTGGTTCTTCTCTCCATCAATTCTAAACCAATTATCTATTGCCTCTCAATTTCATTTGCTTATTTTGAGACGATAAAATGTTGGGCCTTTACCCAAATAAAATTGAATCTCTAAACACACAGATGCCCTTCTTCCTAAAAAGCCATAGTACTTCTTTAGGAACCAGGAATTCAAGCACTCACCATAAAAGTCTTAAACCTAGTGCTATGGCTCACACCTGTAAGCTGGAGGAAGATCTCTGGAGGATTGTGTTTCCAAACAGCCTGGGCAAAAATATTCATCTCAACAATGACAGAAAAAACCTGGGTGCTGTGCCATATGCCTGTCATCCCAGCTATAATGGAAAGTGTGAAAAGTATGACTACAGTCCAAGCCTGCCTAAATAAAAAATAGCCAGAGGAAAAAGGCATGGGGATATTGCTTAAGTGGTAGAGTACATGTCTAGCAAGTGGGAAATCCTGAGTTCAAATTCCACTGTCACCCAAACTCCCCCAAATCCTTAAGCTGTGGATGAATTAAAGTTCTAAAGGCAGAATATAAAACAATAAATAAAATTATAATAAGACGCAGGAAATTTGTTTCACATATTCTTGGGTTGAGGAAGGCTTTTCTCATAATGAAAGAAACAGATTTGACTTTATATGGGTCTTTTAAATCTCTTGAAAGATTATTCTCACAGTAAAAAAAATAACAATACTGTGTTCAGAGTAGAAAACCTTTCAATAATGCAAACTATCTATACACTTACCTCCAGTGACAATCACATTTGCTTTTAAACAGTAGCAAAAAGTGTTTGCTCCTCTTGGCATAGCAAATTCTCTGACAGGCCTGGGAGGTAAAAGTTATATTTAGACAAGTACATTTTCCTTTCTTTCTCTCTCTCTCCCTCCCTCCCTCCTTCCCTTCCCTTCCTTCCTTCCTTCCTTCCTTTTTTCAGTACTAATGCTGGAACTCCTGGCTTCATGTTTGCTCAGTTTTCTTGACTGGCATTGTATAACTTGAGACATGCCTCCAGTCCAGCTTCTTTTCTGGTGAATTGGAGATGGAGTCTCATGGATGCTTTTTCCCAAGTTGGCCTCTAAGCATGATCCACTGAAGCTTAGCCTCATGAGTAGCTGGTATTGTAATACCAGCATGAGCCACTTGAACTTGGCAGTACATTTTTCCTTGTAAAGGTAATTTCAATTTACAAATGGGTTAGATTCCATGGCATATTTCTACTCTGCTTGCAAATCCATCTATTCAAAGATATTCCTGTGATAGTGAAGCTCTGACAGACCTATTGAATGTACTCCATACTACAGTTTGTATAAGTGTCCCTCAAGGCTCTGTGGGGTAAATAAAGGCCTATGGTATGACTAGGAGAGGATAGAAACTTTAAGAGGTAAAGCCTTTTAAAGGTAAAGAGGGAAAGTCATCCAGCCATTGGGCTGAGCCATTGATCCCATTGTGGGATCCTAGTCCCTTCCCCTTCCTCTCTTCCCTTCTAGAGTTCAAATGCCAGTACCTCAAAATACTTAAATAAAAATAAAATTAAAGTGTGAAAATCATTCCTTGTTATGTTATAAAAAATGGTAGTCTATTGGACTTGGTGTTCACCCCATTGTTTTCATTTAGTTATTTATTTGTTGATTTATTTTGATAGAACCTCACCTATGCGGCGCAGACACACAAGACAAAGGAACTTATACTTACTGAACGTTACTCATGCCAGACATTAAACTAGGCATTGGTTGAACTAGAATTAACATGAGTTAAGTAATTTTTGACAGACTGTACGATAGGCCTATCCATTCCCATTCACAGATGGCTAAACTACAGCTACAATTTAGAAGAGCTAATGTAATTTATTAAAAAGTTATAGACAGAAACAGTTCCATCTAGTTCCCTGGCAGTGTTACAAAAGCACACTACTATGTTGAGTAACAGACAAAATCTAATGTGAGTAGTGAGTTGTTCATCTGCTGGAGACCATATCAAGCGGTCTAAGGGTTAGACCACTGTGCTCTGGGTGGTGTCATTAATTGCTGACATAAATTTTCTTCCTGGTACCAAACATTTCTGAAATTTCCATACGAAATTATAATCAGAATAATAATCACTTCTGATATGGGAATATGTTGGGGATTTTTTCTCTCGGCTTTTGGTGGCGTTTTGCTGGCTCTTATTCCCACAGCTGGCCAATTGTATATGCCTATGAAATGCAATTTCATCAGGTTCAATTTGAGACACATTATAAGAAATTGCTGAAATAGGAACATGTTGAATCCAAGAACAGAGAGAACCCAACCGTTGCTGTTCTCAAGATGATTCTCCGATTGCTGCAGTGATTCAAGTAAACATGATTATGCTGTATCACTTGAGAAACCTCTTCACATCTAGATTTAGGAGAGTGGCCCAAGTGAACAAGCAGCTGGGGAAACTCAGGCAGCATCTGTCCAAACAGATCAATGATTCCTGCTTGCTGAGGTTGTCTGAGTATTTTTATCTCAGCTTCCTTGTGATTTACTAGGAAATCCAGAATGGGCCCCAAAGATAGTCTCTTGAGATTGTAAAATAGCTACTGTTTGGAGTAAAGACCATAATATGCTGATTAGGTGGAAAATTAAATTTTCTTGGTAAACCTAGGGTGCACCATTCAATGAAGCATATATTCATGCATCTGGGCATTGGTGGCTCACACCTGTAATTCTACCTACTTAGATCTAAGATCTTAGGATTGCTATTTGAAGCTTGCCAGGTGAGGGAAGTCCATGAGAACTCTTATCTCTAATTAACCACCAAAAAGACAAAAATGGAGCTGTGGCTCACACGGTAGAGTGCTAGCCTTGAGTGACAAGAGCTACAGTACAAAGTTTAACCCTTGAGTTCAATTTCCAGAACTGGCACACACATACCAATATATGCATGCGTGCATGCATACATACATATATGCATATATTTTCATGCACACATTTTGAAAGAAGTATATAGGCAAAAAGATGCACTAAACCTTATAGAACTGCTGTGTGTGTGTGTGTGTGTGTGTGTGTGTGTGTGTGGTGTGTATATCAGTAATGGAATACAAGAAAAGGAATAAAGAAACAACGTTAAAGTGTGTTTAACTCAGCCTTATTCTTGAAGTTATACTCCAATAAAAATAGTATTAGATCTCTCTAGAATCACACTCTTTTAAGGGCCAAAAGTTAGCTAATTTTAATTAGATCTTTAAAAAAGTTTCCATTTTATTTAAAACAACACAAAAATTCACAACTTGATTGGTCATCAGCTCCTAACATTAGGAAAAAAAGAAAGGTTGCCACCACTTTCATTTGTTCCCAAAGGAAAAGTTTCATTCCTTTTCTCCAGGGCTGAGGCATTTATTATTATATTGCATTTTGACAATACTTGGAAACCAACATCCTTCTGTTCTCTATTCAGGGTCAAGTGAGATATGTCTATAAATGTAGCTGTAATGTGTTTCTTGTGGCTGCTACAACTTTTCCTGTCAGTGGAATCACTGTGTAAGTTAATTTTCTACTCCTCTCTGTAAGACTAATCTGTCTGTTCTTGCAAAGGTTCTACCATGTCCCACACCTTTTCCTGAATTTGTGTATGCTCACAAGCCAGAACTATCCATGTAGCCTGTTATATACTGTTTTATTGTGTGAATTACCATCCAATGTGATGGACTTCTGGTTAACTTTTTTGGTGCCTGTCCTGGGGTTTAAACTCAGAGCCTGGGTGCTGTTCTGGAACTTCTTTTTGCTCAGGGCTGGTGCTCTACTACTTGAGCCACAGCTCCACTTCCAGCATTTTTTTGTTACTTGAGTGGAGATAAGAGTGTCACAGACTTTCCTGTCCAGGCTGGCTTCAAACCGTGATTCTCCTATCTCAACCTCCTAGTAGCTAAGATTACAGGTATGAGCAACTGGCACTTGTCTCTGGTCAATGTTTAATATGCAGCTGAGGCCAAGCAGGGGACCGAAGATCATGGTTACCAGTCTTGGTTGTTTTCCATGTGATGGACATGATGTGATTTCCATCATAGCCAATTTCAAATTGCCAATGTGTCAGCCTCGAATATGGAGGTGGGAAAGATAAACAGCTGTTGCTGGGTGTTGGTGGCTCATGCCTATAACCCTAGACTCAGGGGCAGACAAATCCCAGACACTCTTAGCTCTAATTGGCCAGCAAAATATCAGAAGTAGAGCTGTGGATCAAACAGTAGAGTGCTAGCCTTGAGCAAAAAAGCCAAATGAGAGAGTGACATGCTCTAAGTTCAACTCCACTACAAGTACCAAAAAGAGGAAGAAGGAGAGAGTTGTGTATTGTGCAGTATTAATAGGTTCTGGAAATATAAAAGCCTCCAGAAAAATGATAATAACACTAACACAAATAGAAAATGATTGGTTTGGAATTCCACTGCTTTTGTTTTTTAATAGCTAATGTGAATTTATATTAATTTTTATTAATGGTAGTGTTTCACAATAGGCTTGCCAAATTCCTGAAATCTTAGGAATCAGCTTTTTTATACTCTTATGAGCTACCTCCAGCATCCTACATGTTTTGTGCTTTATTTCTGGGAATTTTTCCCTTAGATTTTTAGCAATTAAAGTTAAGAGTTAGAGATCATGATATAAGTATATTTACTGCATTTTTGTTGGACAACTGGTACATTTCTGGAAAACTACAAAAAATTTTCTGCTATAATTTAGCTTTTTTTTTATTATAAACACCCTACCAACTTCCCTGGAAACATTAGCACTAGTAAAATCATGGTAGAAAACCAGCACACCTTGGAAATGAAAACAATTTAGATGTTGAAATTCAGTTTATGTGTTTTGTAGGACCACGAGGGAGTCTTACACATTTCTCCAAATGTTTTTCTGTGGTTTTGAATACATTATAAACAGCCAGCATAGCATAAAATCAAATTGGATGTAAGTTACATCAGTTTCTTAATTAAATATTCCAAAAATGTACTTATTTAAATGCCAACATGTAATCATTCACAGTTAATTATGTTACAGAAAGCAAATGAAACTCTGTAATTAATTATGGCATATAAATTATATTCATGGAGTGTGATTTGGTGTCAAGAAATGAAATTATTTTTAATGTACTGTGAAAGTTTTTCATCCACCTCTCAATGTGATATATTACACTCCAAATAGACACTTGCAGCTTTTTTTAAATGAAGAGAAAATATGGGTTTTTTTTTTATGAAGTCACGCAAATGGAAGTTAGTTGTGTTAGAGCTGTGATATTCCTTTTTTGTGGATGGTCATAGGGCTTGAACTTAGGGTCTGGGTGCTGTCCTTTGAGCTTTTCACTCAAAGCTAGTGCTCTAGCACTGTGAGCGCAATGTTACTTCTGGTTTTCTGGTGGTTAATTGGAGATAAGAATCACATAAGCTTTCCTGTGCAGGCTGGTTTGGAACCAAGTTCCTCATCGTTCAGCCTCCTGAATAGCTAGGATTACAGGAATGCACCACCAGCACATGGCCCATTGGATTAAAAAAATTTTTTTATTGTGAAAATACTGTACAGAGGGGTTACAAATACATGGGCAAGATAATGAGTACATTTCTTATCAAGCATTGCAGCCTCCTCCTTTGTTTCCCTTTCCATCCCTTCCCATCCTCCCCCCACCCCCCCACCCCATTGGAGTTTTTAATCCAGTTACTTCACTTATTTTTAGAACACTGATCTAAAGATGAGTTCTTCCTTTCAATACGCAAAGACTATTTTTTCATTTTTCATTTGTGTATATGGCCATATGTGTGCATGACTACATGATCAAATGCACATGGTATGTGAATGTATGTGTATCTGTGTGAACAAGTATGTGCATGTGTATGTGGATTTGATTAGCTTAAGAGAAGGCACCATTTCCGTTTGTCCAGGAGACAGACTATTTACCCCTTGTCTTACCATTACTTTTTTTTTTTCTGGGTCCGGTCATGGGGCCTGAACTCTGGGCCTGGGTGCTGTCCCTCAGCTCTTCAGCTCAAGGCTAGCGCTCTACCACTTGAGCCACAGCGCCATTTTTGGCTTTTTTTTTTTTTTGCTTATTTGGTGCTGAGGAATCGAACCCAGGGCCTCATGCAAGGCAAGCGCTCTACCACTGAGCCACCTTCCCAGCCCCCCTTCCATTACTTTTAATGGCATCCTACATGTAAAGGGGAAAAAAGCCGAGTCATGTGCCTAGCCATTTCATTACCACTCATTCATTGTTTAGATATAAAAGATGAAATTCAGAAGAAAGTGATTAGAATTTAGAAATACCTGGTGTGTGTGTGTGTGTGTGTGTGTGTGTGTGTGTGTGTGTGTGTGACACTGGGACTCAGGGCTTGTACATTCACTCAGCTTTCATGTTCATAGTTGTTGGCATTCTACCACCACAGCCACAACTCCAGCCTGGTTTTTGTATGCTTCTAAGTTTTGTTTATTCGTTTTAACATATCTAGACAAGTACCAAAAGAGGAACATTGCTGGATCACACAGTAAGAATACATTTAGCTTTATAAGAAACTACCAAACTGTCTTTTAAAATGGCTCTATCATTCGTCATTTTCATTAATAACAAGTGAGAACCCCTGTTGTTCCCTGTACTTGTCAGCATTTGGTGGTGTTGGTGTTCTGGATTTCCCATAGGTTGGTAGTTACCCTCATTGTTTTAATATATATATTTACTTAACAGAAAGTATACAATTTTGTATTCTTATTTCTATCTGTACATCTTTATTAGTAAGAAGTCTTCCCTAATATTTTGTCCATCTTTCAATGAGGTTGTGCATAAACATATAGTTAAATTTTGAGAGTTCTTTGCATATTTTGGGCAAATTTTCTTTCTTTCTTTCTTTCTTTTGGTTGGTCGTGGGGCTTGAACTCTGGCTTGGGTGCTGTCCCTGCACTCTTCAGCTCAAGGTGAGCGCTCTACCGCTTGAGCCACAGTGCCACTTCTGGTTTTCTAGTGGTTTATTGGAGATTAGAGTCTCGGACTTTCCTGCCCAGGCTGGCTTTGAACTGGGATCCTCAGATCTCAGCCTCCTGAGTAGCTAGAATTACAGGCGTGAGCCACTGGTGCCCAGCTAAATTTTCTTTTATCATATGTCATTTGTGAATATTTTTTCCCAGTCAATGGCATTTTTTCATCTTCTGACAGCATCTTTTACAAAAGAGAGTTTAAAATACTTTAATAAAGTTCAATTGATCAATTATTCCCTTTTTTGGATCATCTATTTGCTGCTAAAAAGTTACCAGTTACCATGGCTAAGGCCTCCCAGATTTCAACCTGTGTTATCATCCAGGAATATTGTTGTTTTCCATTTTTTTTAACATTCAATCCTTTGTTTCAATTTAGAGTTAAGTTTGTGAAAGGACAAACATCTGTTTCTAGATTTAGTTCTTGTGTTTTGCATGTGGAAGTCTAGTGGCAGCACTTTATTACCTTTGCTTTTTTTAAATCAAAGGTGAGTTACTATATGTGTATGGGTCTCTTTCTCAGTTTATTATGTCTCATCCATTTATCTGTCTGTGCTTTTTCAAGTGTGACACTGTCTTCCTTTCTGTCGCTTTGTAGTAAGCA
Organism: Dipodomys ordii; assembly: GCF_000151885.1. NCBI lineage: Eukaryota > Metazoa > Chordata > Mammalia > Rodentia > Heteromyidae > Dipodomys > Dipodomys ordii. Next base: position 758,219 of record NW_012267273.1, on the reverse strand, counting down.
TTGAAACAGGCAGTGTCTGTCCTCTGGCTTTGTTCTTCTCTTTTAGTATTGTGTTGCCGTTCATGGGCATTTTACTTCACCATATAGACCCCAGGATAAATTTGTGGAGAGCCACAAAATAACGTGTTGAGATTTTGGCTGGGAGAGCATCCAGCCTACCAACTAAGGTGGACATCTTGAGATATTAAGGCTTCCTACCCACGGGCATAGACTATCCATGTATTTAGTTCTTTATTTATCAATGTTCTGTCATTTTTCTTATACAGATCTTGCATTAGCATCTTTGAATATTGATGGAAATAGTATTATGATTTTTAGGTTCAAATTTCATGTTTTGGTTAGAATGTGGAAAAGTGGTATGACTTTTGTATATTTGCATGGTATTTTGCAAGTTTCCACTCATGGATTATTAGTTTCAGAATGGTTTTTTCAGTAAATTCGTTTGGATTTTTACATAGACAGTTATATTATCAGTGAACAAAGATAATCTTATTCTCTACCAATCAGTATACTTTTTATTTTATTGATTTTATTTTGTATTAATTTACCTAGGAATTCCAGTATAATGTTGAAAACAAGTGGAAAAAAAGGATAACAGCTCCTTATTTTTAATCTTAGTGGGGAAGCTGCATTTTCACCCTGTAATTCTGATGTGTTTGAAGGTGACATTTATAAATTGAGGATATTCTCATTATGCTTTTTTTGCTGAAATGTTGTATTGGATTTTGTCAACTATTACTCTTTGTGACTCTTTTAAAATTATTATTACCTTTAAGTAGTTGTGCAAAGGAGCTGCCATTTAATAAAGCAGTTTATGAATACAATATATCTGGATCAATGTCAACCCTTTCAACATTCTCACCCATCCTTATACTATATACCTCTTCCCTCACTCTTCTTAATTTTGTATATATCAGATTTTTGCCTGTATTTCCCCCCTCTTCTCCTCTTCATTAAACTATCCCTTTCTTCTTGACCTCATCTCATCCCTTTCGAGTAACCACTTCCTGGTGTTCTATTTTAACTTTGATTTTGGCTTTCTAAGGAATTCTAAATTATTTGAGATATCCCTTGAATCTACCATACTGCAGTTAGTACATTTGTATACACTTGCATATCACCCAATGTATTTATTTACAAATTTGTAAGCTAAATCTAGCTTCCACATATAAGGGATCCTTTGTCTAGCTGGGCCTGACTTCATTTAGCATAATTTTTCCAAGTCTTTGCATTTCTTTACAAATTTTACAGTATCATTCTTTCTAGTGGATGAGCAAAATCCCATTGTAGATGTATACCACATTTTCTTGGCCCATTTGTCCATTGATGGGCATCTAGGCTGATTCCATATCTTGGCTATGGTGAATAGCACTGCAATCAACATGGTTGTGCGGGTGACTTTACTGTATTTTGGTTTGTAATCTTTGGTGTAAATGCCCAGGAGTGAAATTGCTGTATCATAGGGAAATGCTATGTTTAATTTTTTGAGGAACCTCCACATTGCTTTCCAGAGTGGTTGAACACATTTACATGCACACCAATCTTGTACTGGGGTTTTCTTTTGGCTACATCCTTGCCAGCATCACCCTATCAAGTGGGGATAACATGACAGGATCTATTACATACTTCTCAGTTCTAACACTTAATATTAATGGGCTCAATTCCCCAACTAAAAGACAAAGGTGGCTGTTTGGATCAAAAGGCAAGACCCACCCACCTTCTGCTTACTAGAGACACAGCTAACTGATACAAACAATATCTACTTAAGGTGAAAGGCTGGAACAAAATCTTTCAAGCAGATGGCCCTTATAAGCAGGCTAGAGTAGCAATACAATTTCAGATAAAATAGACTTCAAATTAAAATTACTAAGAAGAGATAAAGGCATTATAATTTCTTAATAAGAGGAACTCTCCATCAGAAGGACATAACAGTTTTCAACATCTGTACATCAAAAGTTGGAGCCCTCAATTTCATCAAATAAATTCATTTTGATTCAAAAACACATATAGATTCAAACCCATTTATTGTTGGTGACTTCAATATCATTGTCACCACTGGATAGGTCATCCAGGCAAAACCTCAGCAAAGAAACCTCAGACCTTAATAACTGCATTGCCCAGCTAGACCTAACAGATATCTATAGAATCTTTCACCCAACAGCATCACAATATGCATTCTTCTCAGTAGCCCATTGAATACTCTCCAAAATAGACTATATCCTAGGTCACAAAGGAAATCTCAAATTCAAGAACATTGAAATAATCCCATGTATCCTGTCAGACAATGATGGAATAAAATTAGAGCTCAATAGCAAAAGCCATCACAGGTAAAATTCATGAAAATGGAACAATATATTGCTGAATGATCAGTGAGTAATTGAAAAGATTAGAATGTTTCTGGAATTCAATATAAGCAAACACACAAAATACCAATTTCTCTGGGACACAGCAAAGGTAGTACTGTATCTTTTAATATTAATATGTAATTTATCTTCTTTAATTTATTTATATGATGGATTAACATTCTAAAGTCTATGTGGAGAAGTAATTGATTTTTGAATGGTTAACTAATTTTGCATAAATAACTGATCTATTAAACAAGTAATATCCCTCTTTATACTTGATAGTTTTTGGATCCTGAAGTTTTATCTGTCTAAATATAGCTACTCTTATTTTATTTTGGCTACATGATATATTTTATATTGTCTCCATCATATATATGAATGTAAATATATACTTGGTGTGTTTCTTAAAGAAAACATATACCTGGGCTTCATTTTTGATCCATTGAAAATATCTGACTCTTAACTAGAGTGTTTACACTATTGACATTTAAAGTGGTTATTGTTATGATTGGATTAATATTTTTTGTTTTCTTTTTTTAAAAAGTATTTATTTATGTGATACCAAGGAATCAAACCCAGGGCCTCATGTATGCTAGACAAGCACTCTACTACTAAGCAATATTCCCAGCCTCCTCTACTGTTTTTTATTCACTGTTTTATTTATTTATTTTTTTGGTCGGTCGTGGGGCTTGAACTCTAGGCCTGGGCGCTGTCCTTCAGCTATTCAGCTCAAGGCGAGCACTCTACCACTTGAGCTACAGCGCCACTTCCAGTTTTCTGGTGGTTTATTGGAGATAGGAGTCTCACAGTCTTTCCTGCCCGGGCTGGCTTTGAACCGTGATCCTCAGATCTCAGCC
>NW_012267273.1:666964-754947 GCF_000151885.1 Dipodomys ordii | reverse complement strand
CTCCCTCCCTCCCTCCCTCCCTTCCTTCCTTCCTTCCTTCCTTCCTTCCTTCCTTCCTTCCTTCCTCCCTTCTTTCCTTCCTTCCTTCCTTCCCTCCTCTTCCTTCTCTCTTTCTCTCTTTCTTTGTTTTTCATTCTGTGCTGGTCGGGGCCTTGAACTTGGCCTGGGAACTGTGTCTGAGCTTTTATGCTTAGGGCTAGCACTCTATAACTTGAGCCACAGCTCCATTTCTGGCTTCTTGTGGTTAATTGAAGAGTCTCACAGATTTCCTTTCTAGGCTGGCTTTGAACCATGATCCTTAGATCTTAGCCTCTTAAGTAGGTAGAACTACAGAAATGAGCCACTGATACCTCCCTATTGTGTTTTTTTCTATTTTCTTTGATTATCTCTCCTCTTCTTCTTCTGCTTCTTCCTCTTTCTCCTCCTCAATCTCTTCTCCCTCCTTTTCTTTCTATAGTTTATGACATACATTTACAATCAATGTGAATCCACTTTTAAATAACTACACAATGAATAACTACCTATTATTTATTGCTTTTTATTATTTTATGTATAAGCATAAATATATAAATATATATGTATGCATTCATGATCAAAGGCATTTTGACATTATTTGGGGCAGATGTTTCTCTGTTAGATCAGTTAAGGATATGAAAAAGAAAGGTTATTTTACCTACATGCTTTGTTGTTCTTATTTAATGTAAATTCAAATTTCTGACTTCTATCATTTTCCTTCTCCTTAGGGAAGTTCCTTTAATATGTCTTGCAAGTAGGTCTACCAGCAAAAAATGCCTTTAAGTTTTTGCCTCTCTAAGAAAGTTCTATTTCTTCTTTGTTTCTCTCTCTCTGTCTCTTTCTCTCTGTGTCTGTGTCTGACTGTCTGTCTCTTACTGGCTTTTTGAAGCAGAGTCTTATTTTATAGCTCCTACTGGTTTCTTCCGTGTGCTCTTTCTGCCTCTACTTCCCAAGTGCCAGGATTATAAGTATATAACGCTACACCTAGTTGTTTACTTTGAAAGAACAATTTTTCATGGCACAAAATTCTAGGCTGGTTTGTTTGGGGATTTTTTTTCCTCAACACTAAATATTTAATGTTACTCTCTTGTTTACCCAGTGTCTGAGAAATCAGATATAAATCTTTTCTGTATAGTAGGAATTTTCCCATAACTTCTTAGGATTTTCTTCATCTTTGATTTTGTGCAATTTAAATACTTTAAGAGTATTCTTCTTTATTTGTTTGACACTCATCCTTCAGTGTTCTTAGAAATTCTCAAATTTGTGATTTTTGTTTATGATATGAATTTGAGGTTTGATCTTGGGGCCTCCTGCTTGCTAGGCAAGCACTCTACCATGTGAGCAGTACTTCCAGTCTCTTTTTCTCTTTACCTTTCTGTTTTGGAAGTTTCTACCAACATAGATTATTTCCTCAACTGGTTATAGATTATTTCCTCCACTGTGTCCAATTCTGACATGAGTTTACCAAAGATGTTCTTTATTTGTTTATATGGTGACCCCTGCATTTCTTTTACTTTGTAGCCTATCCATCCCTCTGCCTATATTATGTATCTGTTCTGGCACATTGTCTTCTTGATCCATCAAAGCCCTTTTGTTTGAAACTCCTTATCTGATCATTCCAACCATCCTTGCCTTTTCTGGGACTGGGGCTAATGCTCTCTGGACTTTTGGTAAATTTTTCCTTGTTTTGTTTCAACTTTTATTGATAGACATAATACAATGGGGAGGAAAAAGAACTGTTGCAAACAGGCCCTCCACAATGTAGTGGTCAGGTTGTGGAAGGATGTGCCCATTAGTCCTACAATTAGGACCCAGTATTTTAGTGAGTCTGTACCTTTAAGCTATGAATTTCACAGAAGTCTCTTAGGTTTGCCATTTGTTGGGCATAGATAGCTACAGTGAGCGGGATCTGAATATTTCCCTTCCCCTAGGTTGGTTTGTCCTTGATAAATCCTCAGTTGTTCAGGTTCTGGTAACATAGTTTTTCTGGAGGACAGGCCTTGTCACAAACAGAATGCTCTAGTGCATTTCAAAATAGTTCCTTTTCTCCTCTGTTGTAAGAGATCTCCTTGAATAGCACCTGTGTGAACATGGTTGCTCTCCTACAAGGAAAACTGACAAAAATCTGAGGGTTCCTTTAAATGAACTCTCCAGGTTTTAGTTCTTAAAGTTCCTGTGAGAAATTTGTCAATAGTAGTTTCAGTATTTCTACCATGAAAATGGCTAACACAAAAGTTTCTTCTTAGGGTCTGAATTGTGACATACAGTACTTATGCAGACGGAGAGAGAACAAAATTGCCCTCTGACCATTTTTCTCCAACAGATCTAAGAAGAGTTGTTGATTTTCATTCAGTCTGTTGACTTTTTTACACATTAAGATGGATTGACCCATTTTTCTCCAACAGATCTAAGAAGAGTTGTTGATTTTCATTCAGTCTGTTGACTTTTTTACACATTAAGATGGATTGACAACTTCCAAATACCTTATGAGCCAGATTGGAAACCAGAAGTCTCAGTGTACTTTTCTAAGAAAGACTCCTCACTGTAAAATTTACCATTTGAGTATATAATTGAGAACAAAACAAAAAGTTTCTTCATTCTAGAAAGTTCTCATGTCCTCATTTGGGATTCCTGAGCCTCATACAGCCCTAGATAACCATTAATCTATTTTTTAATCTTTGTACCCTTTCAGATATTTTTCATAAATAGAATTCAAAACTTCAACTTCTATAACTTACTGTAATGTTTCTGAGTTTACATCTCTATACCTTAAGGAATTGTTAATCAAAAATTACAATGCATTTATCTGTTTGCTAGTTATTAGTAAATATTTAGAAAGATTGAAAATGCATCAACACACTATTCAAGTTCACCTCACTATTCAAGTTAATTATTCATGAGCACTATCTAGTGTATTACACTTGAAATGTGAAGATTGTGTTATATTAGATCATAATAACAAGACTCATTAACCAATAACTAGCCAAATCAATGATATTAAAGTGTAACAGAACAGCATATGGGAAATACAGTCCTAGATATAGCTGTATTGATTTGTCCAGTAGATTATAAAAAGGAACAAGAAATGAGCAAAATTGCTATGAAGAGAATATGTTGTATTCAAATAATTAACTTTGTCAAGCAAAGATAATAGTTTATATCTTTTTTTTCTTTCTAAAGTTTGAAAGGTCAGTTTAAAGGCTTCAGGGTTTGGATGGACTTCACACTATAAAACTTTGGAAAAATTACAGAATACTCATACATTCATTTATGTATATAAACTGTTATACTTACAAATTATCTTCAAGTCTCTTCAAGGATTCCAAAACCAATGAATGAACACTGTCTAAGGAGCAGGATCCAAAGCAATTTAGGGCTGGAATGTATCGAATCTTCATAACCCAGTCATTATGCAGCTTTCGTTTAGTACTTGGAATGAAAAAGACGGTGAGGGTGTACGTTAGACATTCAAACATATAATGTTGAGGGTTTATTTCAGATTTCATTTGATTGTAACCCAATCACCACTCTACCCAACCATGCTTCAGTTTGTGTAGAATAAGTAGTATGCATTATACCATTTTTAACTACTTAAATTTTCCCAAATTAAGTATATTTAAAGTAAAAAATAACTTGAATTATGGACATATCTAGCTATTGGAAATATGATTTGAAAGATGGGCCATGGAATTATCTGGCAAGTGGCCACATTTGTCTAGAGACAAGGTTCATATCTTGGCTTTTATTCTCATAACCTATTTCAGCTGGAAGGGGAGACTTGGTGAAGTATAAGACAACACATGGCATGTTGGAAAGTCCCCATGATGTGATTTTCAGTGGGAACAAGTCCCCATGAGGAGTCTCTGGGGGGGGGGGACCAAGGAACATGACCCCTGTGTGAAGCATGGAAAACAAAGCCCAATTCTTTTTCAAAAAATATTTTTATTGTAAAATACCATACAGAAGGGTTACAATTACATGAGCAAGATAATGAGTACATTTCCCATTAAGCATTGTTGCCTCCTGCTTTGTTTCCCCTTACCATCCCTGCCCTCCCATTACCCCTCCTCCCCCCTCCCCCCACCAAAGTTGTAAAGTTCATTTTTCGACCTAATGTCTTGTACATCTCATTGTTGCGATGGGTCCACCTGCATTCCTATTTAAACAATTTGTTTTTCCCTTCCCCTCCACAAATTATACCAACATCAAATACAGTGAAAATGGGTTATACCAAGCAACAAAGAAATCCTCTTATAAATATGTTAGAAACAATAGCAAGAAAGAAAAACCATTTGAGTCCTTATCTTGGGGTTCATTTCGCTTAACATCATCTTATCTGACTGTTTCTGCTTGTCTCAGATGACATATACTAGTTATTGCAAATAAGGAAAACCATGTTTCTTTGGGCCTGGCTTACTTCACTTAATATAATTTTGTCCAAGTCTTTCCATTTCCTAACAAATAGAGCAATGTCATTCTTTCTGATGGAGGCATAGAATTCCATTGTGTATATATCACATTTTCTTGATCCATTCATCTATTGAGGGGAATTTGTGTTGGTTCTATATCTTAGCTGTGGTAAATAATGCTGCAATAAACATAGTTGTACTGGTAGCTTTAGTATGGTCTTGTTTGTGATCATTTGGGTAAATGCCCAAAAGTGGGATTGCTGGGTCATAGGGGAGCTTTATGTAGAGTTTTTTGAGGAACCTCCATACTACTTTCCAAAGTGATTGAACAAGTTTACAGTCCCACATCTGATGTTATTAGAAATCTTGATTATAGCCATTCTAACTGGGTCAGGTCGTATCTCAATGTTGTTTTGATTTGTTTTTTTATGGCTAGAGAGGCTGAGCATCTCTTCATGTGTCTATTGGCCATCCTTCTTTACTCTTCAGAGAAGATTCTCTTTAAGTCTTTAGCCCACTTATTTATTGGGCAGTTGTTTCTTTGAGGATTTGTTGTTGAGGGATTTAATTTTTTGAGTTCCAAGTACATTTTAGATATGAGACCCTTGTCCGTTGTATGACTAGTGAAGATCTTCTCCCAATCCATCGGCTTTCTATTGATCTTTCTAGCTATGTCCTTTGCCATGCAGAAGCTCTGCAATTTCATGTAATTCCCTTTCTCCAATCTTTCTTTGATTTGTTGTCTTTCTGAGTCTGTATTAAGAAAATTTCGGCCTGCGCCAAGGAGACCTAGAGTTTCTCCTATTCTGTCCTGTAATGTTTTCCGGGTGTCTGCAAAGGCCAATTCTTAATTGCTGTGTATTTCTTAGTTCCACCAATGAGATTTGAGGTTATATATTTTAATGTTTTGCTTAAATTATAAAAGAGAGATGCAAGAGAGAGAATATGTGTACTGGTCCTGGGGATCTGAACTGCAGATATTAATGTGACACCTGCAAACAACCAAAGGGAAATGGGCTCACTAATAGAATATCTCTTTAGAGAAACTTCATCCAGGGCTTTTTGGAGCTGCAAAAATATTGCCCTATGGCTGTCTGTAATTGTAATAACTTCTTGTGGCGTCCTGTCTTTTAACAGGGCAAATAAGGGCACAAGACTATCTTTAGGGACAGAAACCCATGGCAAAAGCCAATTGATTTCCCCTAAACGACTCTGAAGTTGGTTAAGGTTAGAGAGGCTGGAATATCCAGCAAAGGCTTAAGGGGCTGGCCTGAGTCAAGGTAACTCAGAGTCTGAACTCAGAGTCTGAGGGCTATCCCTGTTTTTTCTTTTTCTTTGTGCAAGGATAATGCTCAACCACTCGAGCCATAGCCCAACTTACAGATTTTTGTTACTTAAGTGAAGATAAGAGTCTCACAGACTTTTTTGCCTAAGCTGCTTTTGCGGCATGTCCTCAGATCTTAGCCACCTGAGTAGCTAGAATTATATATATATATATATATATATATATATATATATATATATATATATGAGCCACCAACACCCAGCAATATTATATATATTTTTTAAGTTTTAAAAAAAATTGTATGCTCATTGTAAGCATTTTTAGAAAGTAAAAAATTAAGAAAACAAAATCCATCTGTCTAAAATTTCACAGAAAACAATTGCTAATATTTTGAATATTTGCACTCAATAGTTTTCTAAATAGAAATTCATACACAGGAATATGCATATGACCAGTATTTATAAAAGTGAGTTCAGTCATATATACAAAAATAATGTTTTAGGGTGCCATGGATCATATTCAGGTCATTGTACATGCTAGGCAAACCCTTTACCTCTGATCCAGATAATAATATTTTTTAACTTAACATCAAATCATGAACACTTTCCATATAATAGAATATTTTTCAAGATATAATTTAATTGGTACACAATATTTTTAATATTTAATAATTACCCAATGAATCACTACCAGCACAAATGGATGGCTCCATGATACCCACCCATACCTTTTAAAGTTCTTGGAGTCCAAGATCTGACTTTGTACTTTCTTTTTGGTTTTCGCCTGCTTTAGCCCAAAGTCATCACTGTTCACTGTGAATCTGTTCACAAAGCCGCCATCATCCCCCAGGAGGATTTCATCTCTGCAGAGCTGGTCAGGCAGGGTCACCACACACACGCACAGGAGGCAGTGGTCCATGGGCTTGATGACAAAATAGTGGTCCTAGAAGCAGAGTGCACTCAATGACTTATTTCATGATGTTGACTAATGACTCCTGCAGTACTTGAGATGTGGCTCCGTAGGACACTTGCTTAGCATGTATCAGGCCCCTGGTTCAATCCCCATTTCCCAAACCAAAAATTCTAATTATTTGATGCTGTTTATTTTCTAATGTTTTTCATTTTAGATATGTCCACAGTTATATTATGAATGAATGGCTTTCTCTTGGATTTGTAAGAAAGTAGCAACAAGAACTTCAAGCCAAGGGAACTGTGGCTCAGGCCTGTAATCCTCGCTACTCAGTAGGCTGGCATCACAAGGACTGAAATTTCAAGTCAGCCCAGGCAGAAAAGTCCTTGAGACTCCATCTGTAATTAGCTAGTAAAAAGGCAGTCTGAGTCATGGCTCCAGTCATAGAGTACCAGCCATAAACAAGCAAGCTGAGCAAGCTTACAAACCTGAGTTCAAACCCTCATATCAAGAAAACAATGACTATGAAGTCTAAAAAAGGTATTGACAGGCAATTCACATAAAACTGGGCAGTTAAAAAAAGGAAAGTTAAGGACTCTACAGTTGATTGCAACATTATGGACAAATTGCACAAAAAGTTTAGTTTTTCACTGAAGCTAGGAACAAGCATGAAAGAAGATTAAATTATTTCTTAATTCTCCAGTCACAGAAGGACTGCCTCGTTGGAGGATGAAAAAATGTTTTTGAATGCTTAGGTTTATTTATTTATTTAGGTGCTGGTCCTGGGGCTTTAACTCAGGGCCTTGGCTTTATCCCGGAGCTTTTTTTGCTCAGGGTTAGAATTCTACTACTTGAGTCACAGTTCTATTATCAACTTCGTTGTTAATCGAAGGTAAGAGTTTCATGGGTTTTCCTTCCCAGGCCGGCTTCCAATCATGATTCTTAGATCTCAGCCTCCTGAGTAACTAGGATTATAGGTGTAAGCCACCTCCATACATGGTATTTTATTTTTATAATATTCTTACTTAATGAAGATTGACTGGAGAGAAAGGCTTTGATGTTGAAAACATAACCAGAAAGATAATGGCTGGATGCAGAGCAAGGTGAGAAAAAAAAAAAAGAAAAAGAAGTTGTGCTGGACAGGATAGCACAAATTCATTAATGCCAGCCACTCAAGTGATAGAATTGGCAAGATCACTTGAGTTTATGAGATTTGAAACCAGCCTGAATGAACAATGTAGTAAAATCCCACCTCAAATGAAAAACAGGAAAAAATTTCTCAAAATCAGTAACTCCTGAATGAAACACATTGTTTTCCTTCCTTCTTTCCTTCTTCTGTTTTTCCTTCCTTCCTTGCTTTCCTTTTTCTTTCTTTCTTTCTTTCCTTCCTTCCTTCCCTCCCTTTCTTTCCCCTCCTTCCCTCCCTTCCTCCCTCCCTCCCTCCCTTCCTTCCTTCCTTCTTTCCCTCCTGCTTCTTCTTGTCCCCATTCTCCTCCTTCTCCTTTTCTCTTCCTTCTCTTTTTCTCTCTTCCTTCTCATCTTCTTCCACTTCCTCCTTCTCCTCCCCCATCTCTCGCTCTCTCTCTTTCTCTGTCTTTGAGATAGTGCCTGCCTTTCTAGATCAAGCTACCCTGTAACTCAATATGTAGTTCAGACTGGCCTCAAACTCACTGTCCTTCCTCTCAGACTAGTTGGGATTACTGACATGTACCACAGCAACAGGTTCTAAAGCATTTCCATTTGATCATAGAATGTCAGTGATGGACTTAATATAAAGCCTCCTATTATGTACAACTAGAAAGCTGATGTTCATTAGGGAAAGCAATCTGCTCAGACCCTAGGCCATACTGAAGTGTCAATCTTCTTTCTGTTCACCCTCTCTTGGCACTGTACCTGGCTACTACCTTGAGCTTTATAGTCCCAGACAATAATGGTCCTTTCTGTAGTGGCAACAATTCGTTTCAGCTGAGCGAGGTAATCACATCCTGTAATCCAGGAGGTATCCTGATAGAGAAACATACAATTGGGGGTTATACTGTTTCCTTCTATGAGGTGGCATTGTGCCAAAGAGTAGTCTATTGACATTAGAGACTCTATTTTGCAATGGAGCCTTACAAACAGCTTCAACCCTTTCCCCTTTACTGAGTTACTCTGCACCACCAGCTAATAAAGATCCACTTCCTAGCAGCGCATGGTATCCAGGAAAGTAGCTGGAATTTGCCGTATTCAGTTTTGAAAACAAGGGCAGAGAGAACAGATTCCAAACCCTAGATGAGCAAGTACTCTGGCCCTGCTGCATGCGAAAACTTGTACCTAGGAAAGACCTTATGATCACCTGGCCAATGATAAGTAGAGATAAAGGACTTGGTCTTGTATCTTGACTCAAGTTACTGGCCAAGAATAGCTAGAATCTGTAGCCACAACCCAGTGCTAAGGAGAAACAAGACCTTCCATTTAGGCATGTCTGGAGTACCAGAAACCACTAGATGCATGTCTGGTTTGACCTTGAATCTTCTGTAAAAACTACTATGAGTTCCAGTGGGTTGGTTCAATGTAAGTAATGCAGGTTCTGAGGCTTAAAAAGAATCCAGGGCCGGGTGCCTGTGACTCACGCCTGTAATCCTAGCTACTCAGGAGGCTGACATCTGAGAATTGTGGTTTGAAGCCAGTCTGGGAAGAAAAGTTCCCTTGAGACTCTTGTCCCCAATTAACCACTCAAAAACCAGAAGTGGAGCTGTGGCTAAAAGTGGTACAGTGCCAGCCTTGAACCAAAAGAGCTCAGAGACAGTGCACAGGCCTGGAATTCAAGCCCCATGAATTTTTTTTTAAAGGAGGGTCCTTTACCAGTATGTAGTTTACTACATTTATTCACTGCCTGCAAACAGTGAAAAATAGCCCAACATCTGTTGGCCTCTCCTAAATCCATGGGATTCTAGAAGCAAGTTACGGTAGTTCTATATATCACAGGTTACTGCTTAAATGAAAGATAAACTAGCACTATAATTTTATGGCTTTTTCAGGTTTAAAACAAAATATTCTCCAATAATTTTCATTATTTTCATAGATGGAGTATGTCCTTTTTTATGTCCCTCAATAGTGGCTACTCAGAAAATTTTTGGTAAAATGCTTACAATGAATTTGCAAGCAGTAACCAAGCAATTTTCCACAGATAATTTAACTCCTAGAAACAAGATCTTGATCTTTTTAGCTATTTATGAAGAGTTGGTTTTCAGCCTTGTAAATAAATATAAATTTATAGTCTGAAGTATCTCCTAAACTTAGAGTCTATTCAGGTACCATTATCAGAGTCCTAACTTTGACTTCATAAGGAAGTTTTAGATGTACTTACGGTAACATTGGTCCTGGACTGAACTTTCATCTATGAATGAAAGGAAAGAATACAAACACTTGGTTGACATTATAATTAAAGGTGAGAATATTGACTATCTACAACATCATACTGGTGCCTTGGCTTAGTCTCATTTGTTATCTTCCCTTCCACAAGTTTTCTCTATTTCTCCTTACTTTGGAACCTTCACCTCTGTGGAATAATATACACAGATTGCAATGAGCAAGGTTTATCTTCCTTGGCTTATGCTTCGCACTTTAAACAGTGTTAAGCTTTATTATTTTGTTCCTTATAAGCAAACTCTCTCACCTATGTGTAGTTTTTCAGAGCAACCTCTGTGCAAAGCAACACTAACAGAAAATGACAAGAGTAGTTCATGCTAAATAGATCATCAAACATAGAGAAATGTTGAAACATCTAGATAGCATTGTTCAATTAAAAAAATCTCTCCCAAAACTAATGAAAGTCTTCATGTTTTATCCAGGAGAACCATTGTTTTATTCAATAAGTCTCTGTTGAGGGAATATCAAACCCTGGGTACTGTGCTAGTTGAGAGTTGGATTTGTCCCATGCAGAAAGCTAACGGCTATTAGCAGCCTTTCATACCCTGGATGCCTAAAGGCTCCCAAAATGAAGACAAGTAGCTGAAGCATCTCAGTGATGCAGTTCCTTTGGTTGCTCCATGGTCATAGGAAGTGTGTAGGAAATTGTCTTCCAAACGAATGGTTATATGAAACAGAAAATGTGAATCAGGAAGAGCACTGAACCTGTTGTCATGGCTCCCTACAGACCTCCTTTCATCTGAAATGATAGAAAACTTTCCAACCTGGAATGTACTTCTAGATGAGGAAGGACAGCAGAACAGAGTACCATTGGTTTCCTATCATAATTCTGGATTCTAGCTTTTTTGGAAGTTACCTGCCTGAAGTCCTTTCCTTCTCGATGTTTTCATAAACCTTGTGCATCTATTTTGAGTTTTTAAAATCCAGCCTTTGGGGCAGAAATTTTTATTAATGACATTTTCAGTCCATATTACGGAGAAAATCCTGAGTTGTATCTATTCTATTTTAAATTTGTGGAGGGGAAGGGGAAAAACAAATCGTTTAAATAAGGATACAGGTGGACCCATTGCAGCAATGAGATGTGCAAGGCGTTATGTCGAAAATGAACTTTACAAATTTGGTGCGGGGCAGGAGGGTGCCCAGGGAGGATTGGGGGGGGGTAGGGGGAGGATGGGAAGGGATGGGAAGAGAAAACAAAGGAGGAGGCTACAATGCTTGATAAGAAATGTACTCATTATCTTGCCCATGTAATTGTAACTCCTCTGTACAGTATTTTCACAATAAAAAAAAATCTTAAACTTCAGATTGACTTTCTGAAAGACATTTGTAGTTTTTGATGACTTCAGTTTACTTTTCACCTACATGTGTTGTCTTATTTGAAAGGAATATAACATTTAAAACATTTATTCCTAGTGTATTGAATTTTAACATATTTTTAAGCAATCCATTGTCTCCAATTGCATTATAAGAAATGATGCGTTTGTTATCCTGCCCATGTAATTGTAACTCCTCTGTACAGTATGTTCACAAATAAAATTAAATTAAATTAAAAAAAAAGAAATGATGCGTTTGTATATATGAATTTCCATGTGTGCAACCATGAGTTTTTGTGTCTGCGCTTGTGTGTATGTTTTATAGCATCTCTAATGTCACCTTCACTTGTTAAATATAATAAAAAGCTGTTTCATTACATAGATCATTATCTTTCTCCTCATACATTTCAGATAGCATCATTGTTCCACTTTTTTTTTTGAGGACACAACGGTAAAAAAGATTGGAAGAGAAATAATGTAAGAAAATAAAGAGATAGAGATGGGGTTGTGTATTTAATAAGATGAATTCATTTTTGTTTTCCAATAATTTTGTTCATGAAAGTAATGGCTACATTTGTTTGAGTGCTTACAATGATGTACACACTCTATACATACTGACTCACGTACACGGGACAGTTTCTATGAGAGGCAAGGCATCTGGTTCTGGCAGATGAGCCAGGGCCCAGCTGAATGTGCACTGAGCTGGGATCCAGGCTCCGCACCCAGACTACAGGGGCCCCAGGGATTGGCTGCCAGCACCAGCAGAACCTCATGACTTGTTACTTCTACTTCTGACAGATACTGAGCTGGGCATTACTGGAGAGCTGAAAGGTACGGGCAAAATGTTAACCATATGATGATTGTTCAAATAGGTGTTTCTAGTATAAAACCTTCCATTTGGGATCATTAACTACCCTTTCCTGCAAAAGCAGTCGAAAATGTTTCTCTCTTTTTTCCATTTCTTTAATTTCCTCGACTATACTAAAATTAAATAATTACAAAGCTTTAACATAAAATCTGCCACTGTCACTAATTACAACTTTTGAGCCCTAAGCGCTCACATTTTCTTTTCCTAGTGAAATGTTTTCTGGGACATCTAATCATTCACTCCACTAAAATCTAAACACAAGTGTCCAAAGCTTATATATTTAGAAAGAAGTGGTACTGATAATAGTGATGCCTTATGTAGGAAGTGATTGTTCATTAAGTGTTCCTACCGCCATTATTTAATTTGATTTTTCTCTGTCATTCTCATTCAATGGACATGAGATAAGAGATATGAGCAGATGTTAGTGACTCCTGAAATTCTCCTATTTAACATTACCACTGGAAAAAATGAGCAGTGGAATTTCAACTATTTTGTGTACTCCAAGCGCAAAGATTTTGATGAGACGAAGGTTAGATGATGACAAAATCTGTTGGCTTGTGAATGTCTCTGATTTTGTTAAGAAACTATCCAGATCAGCCTTTAACTGTATGGAGACCATATGGTTCAATGTGACATGCTTAAGGAGGAGAAATGCCAAATGAGTCACCAAACCTCAGAAACTGCCCGGACTCAGCAATCTCAGCAATCATGACTGCCAATACTTTGGTTTAATTTTTGGAATACTCTGAAATAGGACTTTTTTTTACCTTAAACATGTGCATAATGCATACAAAAATACAAGATGAAGGGAAAAAGAGAGAGAAAGGGGAATGGAGGAGAAGGGCAGGGAATATAACATTTTAAATTACCTGGTTGTTAAAGACTGTTATTAATCCTTTCTGAGAAGCTGTTATTAGTAAATCCAACTGAGGGATCTTGACGATGCTCTTAATCACATCCCGTCTCCTACTACCTGTCAAATAGCACAATATTTATTTCATCTTCCAGTGACAAACATTTTAAAACTCATCTGTTACGCTGGAGATGAGAGAGGGGGGGGAGAGAAAAAAACAACACTGGCAGAAACCACTAAGTTAAAATAGAATATAACCATTAAAAACAGCAACTACCACTTTTTAATTACATTTAGAGATAGAGATACAATCTGAATAAACAGATTTCCAAGAGAATAGGTAAGATGCACCCCCACACCTCATGCACACATCAGGATGCACAAGTGAGCATCTTTTGAAACCATTCCTATTTTGAGGTTCTCTACATCTCTTAGAAATCTTTTCTTTTAAGTACCACTGTCATGGTTTACACAGAATAAAAATAAGTCCTAATATGATCTCAGACTTCTCATATAAAAGAATGATGCTATTTTAATATTGTTATTAAAGCACAGTAGGCACTCTGATGTTTCTATGTCCAGATCTGAATAATAAAGCCATATATACACTGGACTTCTTCCTAAGGTGATTTAATTTTTTTGTTTTTATTTTTGGGGGACAAGGTCTTGCTGTGTACCCTAAGCTGGCCTTGTACTTCCCATCCCCTTTTCTCCTTCTAAGTGCTGAGATTACAAGTGCCCCACCACACCTGGCTCTAGGGTGATTTAAGTTTTATAATTGTAAACTCTCAAAGAGGAAAAGAAGTAAGCAGACCTCATATTCTAGTACTACAACCTCAGGTCTATATCAGAAGAAAAGACATTGACCTCAAAGGGGTGCAAATTAGGTGTTGGGGACTGTAAGTTATACCATTTGTGTACACAGTATGTACATATATAGATGCACCTTGTCACTAATACTTGAAGTACTAACATGTCCCAAAATAGGATGTGTGTGTGTGTGTGTGTGTGTGTAAGAGAGAGAGAGAGAGAGAGAGAGAGAGAATAGCAAACGAGTTTAGGAAAGCTCATGGGGAATCAATAAGGTAGAAAGCACTAAGGCACTATCCTAGCTTACATCACCATCATTCTCACTGCTTTGAACTCTTCTTAAAATGGACAATTGCTAACTCAGAAGCAGGAGAAAAGGTGAAGAATGAGTCAAAAGGTGTCCTTAGATACGCCCAGCTCTCCTGTAGTTTTTTGTCTCTCAGACAGCTTTAGAACGGCCCATGGGCTCCTCTACCCTTGTCTCTCCAACTTTGTCTGCTATTTTTCTTTCCCTCCTGACAGAATCCTGAGCTTTGTTCTCTCTTTCCTCCAGACTTTCATCCCCTTCTCTCTGGGGGCTTTCCTCACCCCTCACGTCTATTCCTCCTCCCACTCCAAGGGCACATCCTTCCTGTACCACTGTTGATTTTTTTTGTTTTTGTTTGCCTTCACAGCTTGCTTACTTCATTTTTTCTCCTACAGAACTTATTACTTCCTGACACATTGTGCAGTCTACTGGTTTGATTTGTTTTACTTGTCTGTCTTCCCTTGTTTTCCAACTCGAGGTCAGAGATTTTTGGCACTCAGAAAGGTGCCTGGACTACACTGTAGACTTTAAGCACATATTGTTTTAGGGAACATGAATAAATGATGGAATCCAACTTCCATCTACAAAGATGCTTTTTAGAATGCCAGCAGCACTTCTATCCTGGGCTCTGGTCCGTCCACACCTCAATGGTGGTGGCAGCTGGGATTACACTCCCCCCCCAACCCCGTTTTTTATCCTTCAGTGATGCTTTTCATGACCAGAGGCTGGGCTATGCAGATGGTTTACAAAAACATGAAGTCAAAAGACTCCACATAGACCTCCCCTATGACCCAGCAAGCCCACTTCTGAGCATTTACCCAAATGATCACAAACAAGGCACAAGCACAATTATATTTATTACAGCATTATTCACCATGGCTAAGATATGGAACCAACCCAGATGCCCCTCAGTAGATGAATGGATTAAGAAAATGTGATTATATATATACATATATATAGAAAGAGAGAGAGAGAGACAGACAGACAGACAGACAGAGACAGAGACACAGAGAGAGGAATTCTATGCTTCCATCAGAAAGAATGGCACTGCCTCATTTGTTAGGAAATGGAAAGACTTGGAAACAATCATATGAAGTGAAGCCAGGCCCAAATAAATATAGGTCCTATGGTTTCCCTTATATGCAATAGTTAAAATGTCTAAGATAATCTTATCAGATGAGCAGAAACACTCCAAAGCTATGTACAGATGACCATATAAGATGATGCTAACAGAATGAACCCCAAGATATGGACACAAGAAGTTTTTCTTAATTGTTGTTGCTGTTTTCAATGTACTATATGATTTTTTGGTTTCTTTTGTATGCTCTTCCCTATGGTATATCCCCTGTTGTCACTATATTTGATTTTAGTACCCTGCATCTTATATATACATTTATCTAAGGGGAATAACAAAATGTTGAAACAAGGACACAGGATGACCCATTGCAACAATGATACTCATAAGACACTATGTTGGAAATGAACTTTACAACTTCGGGACTGGTGGGGAAAGGCATAGTGGGAGAAAAACAAAAGAGTGGGTAACAGTGATGGACAAGAAAGGTACTCATTGCCTTACTCATGTCTATGTAAACCCCTCTGTACAACATTTTTACAATAAAATAAAATTTTTTAAAAAGAAGTTGAGTTGGGCGTTGGTGGCTCACACCTGTAATTCTAGCTACTCAGGAGGCTGAGATCTGTGGATCATGGTTCAAAGCTAGCCCAGGCAGGAAACCACTAGAAAACCAGAAGTGGTGCTGTGGCTCAAGCTGCAGAGCACACTGGCCTTGAGCTGAAGAGGTGCAGGGAAATCGCCCAGGCCGAGTTCAAGACCCATGACTCACAAAAAAAAAGAAATTGAGGTGCTTTTTTTGTTTTTTGTTTTTTAGAACACCAGAGATCTGACTTAGACTACATTCTTGTGTCTGAGATGATGGGATGAAATGCTGGAAGACAGAGGTAGACGAAGGCTTTGAATATTCTCTTCCCCACCATCTCCCCTCCAGAGTCGAGTACTGGGAAGAAAATCCAATGTTAACAGTGGGGTGGGATGGGAGCTCTCAGGTCCTGGCTCTAATTTTAAATTAGATAACCAGTATAAGTTGCAACCTGCACTAATGCCCCATAGGGTTGGTGTAAACTACCTGCATAGGAAAAATCTCCCCAAGGTAATCAAGGACAGGAGGAAATGGAGAGAAATCCTAACTTGAGAATTCCAAGACTATTTTCAAAATGAATGATTCTCTTTGGTACTTGAACTACTGACATACTATCAAACAGATTTTTTTTTTTTGCAGGTCTGGGCTTCTCTGGGAGATAGATGTGAAATGTTCTGCTCTCCCATTCACCATGAAGTATCCTCCAGAGCAATGAGGGCATTTCCATTTTCACTACAGTTACAGTTTCTTCTCAAACTGTATGTAAAACAGTCACTGGTCATCAGACTTATGAAAAACTGAGCAAGCAAATAAAATGAAGGAGCTCCAATGGAAACAATGCTCCCCATACTTCTTTTAAAAACAGATATGTCAAAATTCATGCCAATTTGGAAAGGAAATATGGAATATCACCTGAAATCACAATTCGCTGTTTTCTAGACACCAAGAAAATCAAGTTTTCTTCATCCAACTGGGCAGCAAGAGGATCTTCTTCAGTGGAGAAGTATCCGAAGATCTAGGATCCCAAACAACACATACAAACATATACAGGATCTCAGTTATAACAGAGTTTATGTTAATGGAATCAAAAGCCTAATTTAGAGTAGTACCTAGTACCTTGCTGTATGATGACAGTGAGTTACCATATTAAAAGGGGCCACCTGACACATTCATGAAACTCTGTATTAGTGATGCATGATTTCTTACCTTCTTTCCCCTTGCTTTCTTTTCCCTTTCCTTCCTTTCCTTCTTTCCTTTCTTTCTGCCTCTCTTTCTTAGTTGGCTCTTGAGCATGCTAGGCAAGAGCTCCATAACCTGAGTTACCACCCAAGCCCTATGTTATGCTTTGAAACATAAGCGTATACTTGTCAGCCTCCACCCCCCAACTTGCTTTGCAAACCCCATAAATTCTACTAGAGTGCATCCTGACTCATTGATGTGTGAGTAAAGTCGGACAGGCTCCACTATTTTCCAGCAAGCTTCCCCTTTGAGCTTAAAGGAACTAGTAACTAAATCACTGAATTGGAAGTAACATCCATTGCAATTAATTTTTTAATAGCATTTTATTTATTTAATGCTACCACACGAGCCACAGCTAGACTTCTGGCCTTTGTTGGTGGTTATTTTTAGATAAGAGTCTCATGGACTTTTCTACTTGGGCTGGCTTTGAACCTCCATCCTCAGATCTCAATCTCCTAAAAATCTAGGATAACAGGCATAAGCCACTAGGATCCTCCTGGGTAGTAGTCTTTTCTACTTCCTCCTTCACATGCCCATATCTAAACATTACATGTATCACAGCTGTCCTGATCATTTCTTATAATTAGGCTTCATTCTATACAAAAGCAGGATCAGCTGGGTGCCAATGGCTCATAGCTGTAATCCTAGTTACTCAGGAGATCTGATGATTGAGGTTCGAAGCCAGCCCAGGTAGTAAAGGCTGTGAGACTCTTATCTCCAATATCAACTTTTTTGTTTTTGAGAAAAAGCTGAAAGTGGTACTGTGGCTCAAGTGGTAGAGCACTAGCCTTGAATACAAAGAGTCTCATGGACAGCACCCAGGCCCGGAGTTCAAGCCCCAGGACTGGCAATAAAACAAAACATAATTAACTTTTTATCCTTCCAGAAAACATAGCTCATAGTTCATTTGAATCCATTTCATTGGTAACAAGACTCTGGGTTTGACAGGTAATTTTCTTGAAAATTGAGAAAAGTGAAAGGTATCTTAATAGATCTGTGTTATAATGAACAAGGCTGTTTTATTACTGCAATTTCTTTTCTTTTTTTTGGATTCGGTCGTGGGGCCTGAACTCTGTGCCTGGGCACTGTCCCTCAGCTCTTCAGCTCAAGGCTAGCACTCTACCACTTGAGCCACAGTGCCACTTCCGGCTTTTTTTTTCTGCTTATGTGGTGCTGAGGATTGAACCCAGGGCCTCATGCATGCAAGGCAAGTGCTCTACCACTGAGCCACCTTCCCAGCCCATTACTGCAATTTCTTTAGACATCATTCACTAATGAATTATCCAGTGAAGAGTCATGTACTGTCTGCACCTTAGCTCACAGCATAGCCTTTAAGGCGATAGTAATCCTATCATCACATAGCCCAGTGTTTGAATTCAGGATCTGCAACTAATTGATAGAACAAACTTCATCTTCTTAAGTCTCAATATTCTTTTCCACAACTAAAATAGAAGGATAAACTTCTGAGCCATGTTTTTAAATGATGTTTAAATGACATCTGTGTAAAGCATTTTTTCATTTTGCCTGGCACACAGAAATTAGCCGGGCACCGGTGGCTCATGCTTGTAATCCTCAGGAGCTACTCAGGAGGCTGGGATCTGAGGATTGTGGTTCATAGCCTTCCGGATCCATGTGACTCTTATCTCCAATAAACCACTCGAAAACTGGAAGTGGCTCTGTGGCTCAAGCGGTAGAGTGCTTGCCTTGAGCAGAAGAGCTGAGGGACAGCACCCAGGCCCAGAGTTCAAGCCCCATGACCGATAAAAAACAAACCAAAAAATTATTATTTAAAAATACATGGCTATTGTCATTAGAAAGCTTAGTCTGAGAAGTCTACTGGGAAAGTATTTTAAGTTATATAAAGACAATTACTAATGCAAATAAAGCTCCCTCTAAGGGTAGTATTGAAAACCACCAGTCTACTTGGGGATTGAACTGGTTTCTTTGATAAGAAAGATGTGTTCAATGGGGTTGTTACCAGAGAAAGAAAGTAGATAAGGAGAATCCATGTAAGGGAAGGGGAAATTCTCAATTCAACGTCTCAATTTCTGTGCCAATCATAGGAACCTGAAGCCCCAAATATAGGAAACTTATCAAGTAGCTTACCAAGGATTTATTTAGCCAAACAGAATAAAGTAGTGAGAACTAGAAGGGGCGGTGGGGGTGGGGGGCGGAATCACACCTTTCTGCCTGTAGGAGATGGAAGCAGGGAGACTTAAATATGGTTGCTCTTGTCCCAGATACATTTTTTACCTTCTGAGCTAAGGATTCCAGCTTGAAGCTCCACACGGGCATATGGTCACCTAGCAACAGTCATCAATCATTTTGTTAAGTCCTTGTTTTTGCTATTACTGGCACTTGGGGAAAATAAGTCTCAAGTCTTATTATCACTGAAAACACGGCTATGAGCAACTGTAGTACACCTGTCATTACCCATGTCTTGCCGCCACCTTTTCACCCTCCACAACTGGCTTGGAGCAAACTCAAGACCATCTTACAATCCATGCTGGCTTTGTATCCATTCTTTCTTCACTTCTTTTCAAAGGGAGACACAATTCCCTTTCCAAGGCTCATCCCTCCAGCTTTTCTCTTCACCTTTCTTTTTTTTTTTAATTTTATTTTCTTGTGAGGTTACAGTTACATCAGTAAGGTAATGAGTACATTTCTCCTCACCTTCCATTTCCTCAGTTTTTCTCCTTTTCCTTTCCCCAGCAACTTCAACCGCTCTTTCTGACTTTTTAACATTTAGAAGTGTTCAAATCTCTCCCATTAAATAGACAATACAATAAAGCTTCCTAGGTCAATAACAACACAGGTAACAACCCCTAGGTCTGGTCCTACTCTTCTCCAGCTTCCTTTTCCAGTGTCATGTTTCTTACATTGGTGCTCAAGTTGGGATTTCTCTCCTTAAGTCACAGTTTGGTTTCTATTAGCTATAATTATGAGCAGACTTTCCATTTTTGAATGCTTATACCTTTCCTTCTGTATTATGGTTTATCGATTGCTGCCCAAACAAGAGATCACAAATCTACCCATTTAACGTAACACCTCGTTATTGGCTCACAAATTACATGGGTTAGAAATCCAGGGTAAAAATCCAAGAGTCATTTGAGACACATTTTGACTGGAATCTATAGGGGAGGAATCGAACTCCAAATTCACTCAGATTGGCAGTCTGAGATCCCTTTGCTTTCTTGATGTCAGCTAAGGCTGCTGAGCTTCTAGAAACTCCTATTTAGTCCTAGTGTATGGATATCCACTCAGCAACAGCAACAGAAACTCAAGACTATCCTCCCTTCTGCCTTATTTTTAAGACAGTACTTTGGATCCACTGAGATAATCTAGGATGATCTTCTTATTTGAAGTTCAGATGATTAGTTCCTTAAATCTATCTACAGAATCCCTTCACAGCTTCATCTAGACTAGATTAAGAGTTGATTGCACAACCAGGGGCAAGGTTTGTGAGTAAGAACATCCTTTTATCATCCTGCCTATCACTCTCTCATTAATAAACACTACTCAGTACCATTTAAATTACACAATATTTTTTCATTGTAAATGTTTAGCAGTCAATTTTACCTGAGATAAGAGTGAGAAATAATAATTTTCAGACACTAATATGAAATGACAATGGAAATGAGTCTGAAAGGATTCTGAGGTTATAAATTCCAATGTTTTTCAGAGCTGGAAGAAATCTACAAATTTGGGCACCTAATTTTTAATAGTGTACTCTACATGCCTATGATATTTAAATAAAAAAGCAGCTTACAGTTATTTAGCTTGCTTTGTATTTTCTATATGTGTTGTGCAGATAATGACAATGTATCTGTTTAGCTATCTGAGAACAGACGCAGGAAAACATCTAGCCACAATATCTCCTGGGAAGCAATGTTATATATGATAGGACTTAAAAATGGATTTTACTCCTGCTTCTAGCGTCAATGGTCATAGGACATCAAGTGTCTTAATATCTCTGAGTTTTGCCCATCTGGAAAATAGAGATAATCAGTAAAATTCCTCACCTTCTGGCATTGTTAGGAATTAAATGCAGATGTGCATGATTAGATTTATTAGCAATTAGGGAGACGAGATAGCCCTTCAGTTGCATGGAGTTCCAGGTAGGGAAGGTTAATCAGAGTCAACATTTGAGAAGTTTAATGTCAGTGAATCCAGAGATGTTACAAAAACAGAGCCCAAGCATCATCTTTGCTGTTCAGCCTGTTCAGGAATATTGAGACTTATTCCCAGGTACTTTCCCATGCATGTATCTTGTTCTTATGGCCATCTGGAGGCAGATTCTACTATGTAGGATGTCTGCCTCAGCATCCATCCTGTTTCCTGCTTTCTCTCTTCTCTTTGGTGGTGATAGAATTGAGGTTTGGACTTGAAGCTTAGTATGTGGTACTCTGGCACTCTCCTGCTGGGCTACACTTCCGCCCCTGTTTTTCACTGGTTAATTTTAGGATTGAGTCTCATTTCCCATGCTGGCTTTACCAGAGCTGAGGTCCACCTATTTTCAGACTTCCCATCATCTCTGGGATAACAGGTCCACACCAACACCTCCAGCTTTCCTCCTGTTGGTAGAGTCCCTGGACTTTTCTACCTGTCCTAAGCTGGAGCTAAAATGTTCCTGCTATAAGCCTCCTTCATAGCTTAAAGTGGCAGGTATATGCCACTTTGCCCAGGCATGTAGATTTGGAAACTATTTCTTGAATTTTCCTGTCTGAGCTGGCTTTGGACCATGATCTTTCAGTTGTCATCAAAGTTCCTATTATTATACACACCTGGTTGATATATTTTCAAATTCTCAAAATCTACTGAATAAAAACTTAAGACACTATGTCAAATAAACCTCAGGAAACAATAAAAGTTTAACATTTTGAAAAGAAATATTTTAAACAAGTATTATTAGAGATGAAAAAACAAGCCAGGGTCTGATAGGTCATACCTTTAATCCTAACTACTCAGTAGGCTGAAAGCTGACGATTATGATTCAAAGTAAGATCAAGCAGGAAAGTCCATGAGACTCTTATTTCCAATTAGCCACCAAAAAAGCCAGAAGGGAGCTATGGTTCAAGTGATAGAGCACTAGCCTTGAGCAAAAACATCAAGGACAGTGCCAAGGCCTTGAGGTCAAGCCCCAGAACTGGCACATAAAAAGAAAAAGAAAACATTTCCTTTCCTTGCATCATGGATCTCAAATTAGCTCTTTCCACATTTTAAGTCATTAGAAACAGACATTGGTTGAGTATTTTATGACTATTAGATATGCTCTGACTATTAGACTGTGAATTTTCTCTTAGTTATGCTTCTTACAGGGTTTGGTTCATACTGAATTGACTCATTTTTTTAAATTAATCTTTCCCCCTGATTACACAATAAACTTATGAGTGTTCTAGAAATATGGAGAATATGAAAAACAGGTAGAAGAAAACAAAAAACTTTGTACTCATTTTTAACTTACCCTGGAACATTATTTTAACATTTCTGAAAGGAAAAAAAATCAGCTTTATAATAATTCACTTTTTGGAAGAAACACAATTATAAGGCACCTTGTATGGTAGCCCATGACTCATGTTTGTATTAATTTGTATTGAGCTTAAAAAATGTTCCAGTTGGGCACTGTGACTCACACCCGTAATCCTAACTACTCAGGAGGCTGAGATCTGATGAATTAAGGTTTAAGGCCAGACTGGGTAGAAAAGTTCACTGCACTCCCTCTCTACTGGGTAAAAAGCCAGACCGAAGGAATGGATCTAGTAGAACATCAGTCCAGAACCCGCGAGGCCAATACAAACATTAATACAGTGGGATGGTGTGGTAGGAAAAGTAAGTCATGTCTGAATGGGACTAATTCACTGGTTAACTTTGTAAACTTAAAGCAGTCACATTTCTTTAGCTCTTCTAAAAATTTAATTTCATTTATTTTTTCTTCCTTAACCCACAAAGGCTTATTGATTAACATATCAAGTAGCCTATACATGGCAAATGCTAGAATCTTATTTGGTGAATAAAAGGATAATTGGTTGGTGTACAACTTCCTTCATAGGAATAATTTTTATTTCTGTTTGCATTTTAATTTTGGGGGGCTTTTTAATTTTTATTATCTTTTAAGTAGCTGTACAAAGGCGTTGCTATTTAACAAAGCAGTTTATAAATACAATAGCTCTCTTTCAATATAATTTTCCTTCATCATGAATTATAAACACAGGTCTAGGTGATGTCTTGCTTGAATTCTAAAATATTATCATTCTATGAATTCCAAGGGCAAACACAAATTCTCCAAGATCAAATGCAGCTAAAAGCAGAAAAAAGAATGTGTAGCATTTTGTGCCACAACGAGATTGATAATTTAGAACCCGATTCCTGCCTCTGTGCATCGACCAGGCGTGACCCCATCTGAGCTCTGGTGTGTCTTGAGGATGCCAGCAGGCATGCATTTCCCTGGGGGGAGCAGGGATGGCCCTTCCTTCATGCGGGGCAAAGGTTCTGCGCCTGGTTGCCAGACTCAGGTGATGGTTTGTGGAAAGTGCCATTCCTGCTCCTCCTGTTAACCCTGTAGAACAATGCCTGGAGACCCCCTTTGTGTACTCTCCCGTGCTTTACCTACTTTTACAACCTTGATTACTGGAACTGCTCCACATTTGTTGACTAGGATAAGCTTTTCCTGCTTACTGACTTATTAAACTCTCATTGTCTGTGTTCCTCATAAAACTGTTTAAGATTAACTCTCTGCCCCCTGACTGAAGATTTACTTCTGCTGCCTGCTTGCTGCATATAGGCATGTGATGTTTCAATAAACTCTGTCTATACCTGCATAGTATGGTCCCTTTCTGCCTACCAGACACCGCATTCCTGGATCTCACTGTGTAAACAGCAACACCTCTGAGCCTGATTTTAAAAGAACGAAGCCAATGTGCCTAGTATATGTGAGTCTCATGGTTCAACTCTAGAACTGTAAAATAACAACAACAACAATAATAATAACAACTGCCTTTAGTTCTTTTTTGCTAGTCCTGGGGTTTGAATTCAGAGTTCTGTGATTGTTAGGCTTGTTCATGATTGGCACTACATCACTTGAAACAAATCTTCAGTCTACCTTTTTGCTGGATAATTGGAAATAGTCCATTAGACTTTTCTGCCTGGACTGGCTTTGAACCATGATCCTCTAGGTGCCAGCCCTCTGAACAGCTAGGTTTACAGGCATTAGCTTGTAACACCTGACTATGACTCTAATTCTTATAACCTGATAAGCTAATAATAGCTGGCAAATTATTTTTTTAATATTCCATACTGAAATAAAGTTAATTTTAATTTATTTGTAAAAATGATACATCTGAAGGCCAGAAAGGTTAGGTCACACAGCTTGAAGTAGAAATTCTCTGAGGAACCTTGACACAAATTGTGTGGAAAAAAAACACAGAACAATAAAAGCAGAACCTTCCTGCACTGTTTCCTAAACCTCAGGTGACTCTTCATATATATAAAGTATGTCAGAGGCTAGTCACAAGTTGTCCTATTAAACTTGGGTAAGATATATAAGGATCCTGGTATGGGAATCACAACTGTAATCCCAGCTACTAAAGAGGCAGAGATCAGGAGTATCACACTTTGAGGCTAGAATGCGCAGAAAGTTAACAATAATCCATCTTAACTATTAAGCTAGGTATAATGTCTCACACCTGTAATTGAAGCTATGTAAGAGGCATAGGTAGGAAGAACAAATCTGAGTCTGGCTCTGGAGAAAAATAGTTCAAGATCCCATCTGAAAAATTACTAAAAGCAAAGAGGACTAGAGATCCAGGTGTACTGACTCAAGCCCTTAATCCTAGCTACTTAGATAGCAGAGATTGATGCAAATGTAGTTCATGGCCAGCCTCTGGCAGAAAGAAGTTAGCAAGATTCCATTTTAACCAAATGGCCACGTGCAGTGGTGCACACCTGTCATCCCCAGTGACACAGGTCAAATAAAAAGATCATAGCCCAGGCAGACTAGTCACAAAGTGAAAATAACCAATGCAAAAAAGGGGTTGGAGGTGTGGCTCATGTGGTAGACTGCCTGCCTAGTAAGCATGAAGTCCTGAGTTGGAACCCCAGTACCGAAAAATAAAAATAGGACTCCAAGTGATGAACAGGTGTCCTATATCAGGAGTCAATGTTACAAGCAATTATTCAAGGGGAAAAATCTCAGCTCTAAGGCCAAAACTAACTTGATGTATGACTTCGGATCATTCAGGAACCTTTCTGTTTCATTTTCCTCCTCCTTACTGTTGTAATAACATTGTCCAAAGTCTACCTTGTGGATGTTCTAGGAAGATTAAATGAGACTCTAAAGGGCACACAGAAAAAAGACAACTTCTCTAGCTGTAAGAAGATTATAGGTTTGTAACTAGAAAGGGAAAGAGAAAGATGGAGCAGATGTCAGAGAGAATAAGGCTCAATTTCCTCATCTCTACAACCAAAAAAAAAATCAGCTTTACTTTAGGATTGTATTTCATTACATTCTGAGGCCAGATTCCCAGTTACCATAAAATTCCATGTAAACAGAGTTCCCACTGGTTTCCTTGCTGGCATTGGTGATTTGAGGGATACACTAGAGGATTGTTCTCCTGAATTTAAGAGTATAACGTCTCTTGTCTATAGTATCTGCTGTTATTTGATAGACAGCCAGATATTTTTAAAAATCATTTAATTTCTCTGTAAAAATATACATATAACATTATTTTGGTAGTACTGTGAGTTGAGCTCATGGTCATACTGTTTTTATTCGGGAAGCTACTCTACCACTTGAGCCTCTGGGTGGAAATTTCAAGTTAATATTGTGTCAACCAAAAAACATCTTAAAGAACGACATATGTTTACCTGAATTAGGGAAGAGAAAGGAAATGAAAGAATGATGAGGCAAAGGACAAGGGGGGACCAGTATGACAGCGTTATACACAAGACAGTAGGTTGGAAATGATCTGTACAAGTTGGGGGTAGGGATAGGGGGAGGGAAAGTAGGGGGAAAATGAGGGAAGGGGTAACAAGTTTGACAAGAAATGTACTTATTATCTTACAGAAGCTATCAATCAGAGCCAGTTTCTTCTCTTATGTAAGGATTTGGACCCTGAAAATCTTGGTGGTGGTTAAAGGTAACCATAGTTCTAATTGGCAGATTGGCCTAAAAGTGTTTCAGAGTGACTAATGTGTAGTATAGCTCCAACTCTCTGGATAATCCACGTTATTTCATGCAGTAACTTCAGCTAACTGGCTATAGACATTAAAACAGGCAAATAATATGGTGGGTGTCATGTCTGTGGGAGTCATACTTTGTTTTAGTTGTATATCCTGAATGAAGACAAAGAACAACCAGTTTCCTATTATTTAAAGAGCAAGATAATGGAGTACCTCACACCAGTCTATAGATGCATTTGGCTTGTTGCAGAGTTTCCTGTAAAAGCATTTCACATCTTGATTCTTCACTTCAGGACCAAAGAATTGCTGTACCAATTCATAGAACTTGTCACAATCGATTACTTCTGTTGGAAACAACACAGGCACATTTGCAGAAGGTTCCAAAGACTGTGTTACTGTTCTAGCTATTTCTATTCCCTATATATCCATTTCTGTACTGTACCCGTCTGAAAACAAACTTTACCTGAATTTTTGTTTTTGTTTTTGTTTAAGTGTGAGTCTGAGGCTTGAACTCTGGATCTAGGCTTCTTTTACTCAAGGTTAGTACCCTACCAATTGAACCACAGCTCCACTTCTGGCTTTTTGGGGGGTACTTTTAAGTGGAGATAGTCTCATGGACTTTTCTGCCTGGGATGGCTTTGAACTATGATCCTCAAATCTCAGCCTTGTGAGTAGCTATGATTACAGGTGTGAGCCACTGGTGCCCAGCCTTTTTATCTGAATTTTAAAGACCATGCCTTTGAAAACTTAATTAGGCCTTTGCTTAAAATATTACAAAATTGGAGGAAATATTTTTACTTTGATGTTTTGTACCCTCTCCAAAGCTCTCCTTATAGCTATTTTAGAAATTGTGTACAGGAATGTAAAGATAAGAAAATGGATAGCTTCTTGTTCTAGAACTTTTACTAATTTGAGTCGCTGATAGGATTCATCTTAAATAGAAGGTAGAGCTGTGCAGCAATTACTTAGTAAGTAATTGTATATAAACACACCTACACACATTACTTGGATCTTGAAATTTTCCCCCAAATTTATGGATGTGTTTAAATAAGACTATTAAAGGAATTGGATGTATGGATTCTTTGAACTATATAGAGTCAAAACCAGATTCTTTTACTTAACAAAAATTTATATTGATCATTGTGTGACAGCACTAATCTAGACACTTACAAAATGGAAAATTACATAAGCAGAATCTCTGCTGTTAAGGAACTTTCATTCTGATTGGAAGCTCAGGAAACTAGCTACTGAAAAAAATAACTTACAGATTGTGGCAGACAAGAGTTGTTAATGGGGAATTGAATGAAATTTGTGGTGGTCTATAGAGTAAAAACTTGCATAGCTCCCAAGGAACACAAGAGAGCTCCTATGTACTAGAAAGAATCATCTCAACCCCTTTAGTGCTACAGGTATGTATACCAACATTTGAATTCATGGAGTGACATATTTAAGATGAGTGCATTTATGGGTTAGTGACACCGTGGGTATGTCTACCTCAATGACAAGGTGAAAACAAAGGACATCATAGAAAGTGATCTGAGGAAGGAACCAAGTGGGTATCACAGGGTTTTGGGGATGGAATGGACTTCATAAGGCTTCTTTGAAGTGAAGAAAATGTTAAGATGAGACTTGATAAGCGAAATGTAGCTAGTTATACTACAAGCAAATGAGAACATTTAGGCATAGGCTGGTAAATAGAAAGCCACGAGGCTTGAAGGAGGGGGCTGCTGTGGAGGGTTTGTGAGGAGGTTGCAGAGTGGCACTAGGGAATGGGTTGTGAGCTGAGGCCAGAGAGGAAGGAGGGAACTAGGCTCTTGTTTTCAAAAGGATAGTAGGCTATCATTGGATGCTTTGATAAAAGAAATAATATAATCTTAAATTTGTATTGTAAGTGCACTCTGGCTGCTAGTAGGAGGCAGTAATGAAGACTGTAAAACCAATTATGGATAGGAGACTAGGAATGGAGTAGAAGGATGGTACTGTAATAGTATAGGCTTCAGAGAGTGGGGGTTGGAGCCAGACGGATACCAAGGGCCATTGTGCATGCCATAGATTTTCATCAACATAATGATCAGTAGCACATCCTTTCACTCTTGAAAGTATTCTCAGTTAGTCAATAAGTGATATAGGCCCCCTAGAGATGGCTGTGGACATTTTTACATATGCTTGGGAGAATTTGTAAAGGGATTGGATATGGCTGAGTGTAGAAGAGCTAAGTGAAGGAAAATCAAGAATTTCCAGTGATGGCTTTGAAACAGGAATATGGACAGATCTTGTGTCTCAACCTGTCTCCCTCTCCCCCCCCCACATGCCACACACACACACACACACACACACACACACACACACACACACACACACACACACACACACACCAGAAAATATTCAGCCGGAAAGGTCAATAGTGTCAAGGTTGAAAAGCTTTGATCTAGAATGATATTGAGATGTTGGTAGGGACTATGCTTTGCAGGGAAATAAAATCTTCCATTTGGGTTGTATTAAATTTGAGATTCCTGTGAGTATTCACATAACCACTTTGCTCTTTAAAATGCACACCAGCTGGTAAAGATTTATGCTTGACTGTGTCACTGGAGGATGATGAGATTTCTTAGCTTGGATGCTCTGAATTTGACTAGGCCACTGGGAAGATTTCAGAGGAGTATTACTGGGGCTAACTCCTGCCAGCTACATAACATCATTCTGAGGTAGACACTGTTCCAATAAAATGTTCTCAAGCTGGGGGTGGTGGTGCATGTTCAAAACCCCAGCCCATGGAGAGGTGGTGGCAGAAGGAACTTGAATTCAAGGACAACCTGAGTGTAGGGAAAACCCTATCTCAAAACCAAAAATCTCTCTGGTGCTTAGCTCCTTGCCCATAGTAAAACAGTAGACCCTACTTCCCAATATTTATTAATGAACATGAATTTATTTCATACAGCCTTAATAGCCTAAGATAAATCACAATTATATTTTTAATCCCTGCAATCTTCCAGACAAGTCCTATAGTCATGGAGAGGCCAATTTTCTGCAATATTTATCTCCTATTTTTAATCTAATCTTACTTGGATTTTTGTTCTTCTCCAGGGAATCAAGCCTTGGTCAGTTGTTTAGCACACATTTAAGGAGTGTCTTGTGACACCCGGCAGAACCTTGAATGCCCTCCTCAGTCAATGGTCAGAGAGCAGAAATAGCAGCAAACCCATAATCCATAGATGTAAGCAGGCTAAAAAATACATCTGGCAACTTCCTCAAGATAGCAAAAGCTGCATGAGCAGTGCTGAAGGTGGCATTGCTTTGGCTCAGTTTGATGGTTTATATAAAGAGATGCATTTGATTTGGGTC
Organism: Dipodomys ordii; assembly: GCF_000151885.1. Lineage (NCBI taxonomy): Eukaryota > Metazoa > Chordata > Mammalia > Rodentia > Heteromyidae > Dipodomys > Dipodomys ordii. The sequence goes on along the minus strand of NW_012267273.1, from coordinate 725,348 downwards.
CTGAGAGATGAACAGGGATTTACAGGAGCCAAAAAAAAAGGAAAGGTATCCTATGTGGGGAGAATGATGTGCCAAAATTAAAGTCATCCAAAATAGAGCATATTTAAAATTGCTGGAAAATTTCGGAGAGGGGTGATTGAAAGTGCTAGGAGTTCAGGCTGGAAATGTAGGTTGAAACACGATGGTGAATGTCCATTTAGAACATATAATTGTAGAGGTGAGCTGATATGCCAAGAACATAAAAGATCTACTTTTTAGAGAAAAAAACTGCAGAAGTATAGAGTAATAAATGTGTTGGCAGGAAAACTTATATTAAGATACTATTGTAATAACCCAAGAAAGGTATCAGGACATCAATATTATTCCTAGACATCTAGCTTAGAAAACGAAATAGTGTTTCTGCCAAAAGACTGAGTAAGAACAGAGGAGGCAACTCTCAAGAAAAGAAGGAGGCAACAGAATAATAAAGACCAATCAGGAGAAGCCATGGTAATATCTAATTATAGTAATCCTAGCTACTCAGGAGGATGAGATAAGAAGAATCTCAATTCAAGGCTAGCCTGATCAAGATGTTCATGAGACTCCATCTCTATCATGAAGCAGGATATGGTGGTTTGAACCTGTCATCCCAGCTAAAGTAGATCCTCTGTAAATAAGAGGATCAACGGTCCAGGTCTTCCTGGACAGGAGATGAGTCTCTATCTCAAAAAATGTCCTGAGCAAAAAGAGCTAGAGACATGGCTCAAAGATAAGGTATCTACTAGCAAGTACAAGGACTGAGTTGAAACTGCTTTTATAATGCCAAAAGAGAAAAAGAAAGGAGAAGAAGAAACAGGAGAGAGTGGAGTAATCAAGGGGGGGTGCTACCTAAAGCAGAGGTAGCTAACACAGTCAATGCAGTGAAAGGTCCACATAGGCTGCAAAAGAGAAAACAATTAGTTGAAGTTGGCAACCATTAGCTAATGGAACATGTTGATAAGAGTCTTTTTGGTGATGGGGAAGCAGGGCAGGAGTAGGATTGGCAATGGATTGTTGAGGCCATGAGAAATAATAGAGAAGCAGCAGCGAAATGCACAGGGGTGGCTTGAGGGGAAGAGAAACTCAAGAGAAGTGTTTCAATTGAGAGGATAAAGCCAGTGAAAAAAGAGATCTCACTGCTGTGAGTGCAAAGTAATTGCCTTTGGGGGCAGAGTAAAGGAAGGAAGAGAGGGCCAATGGTGCTTTCGGTAGTTTAGGAAACAGGTTGGGAAGCTTGCTTTGTCCTACAACATAGGGTGCTTGGCTGGGTACCTTGGAGTTCTCTCAGAAGAGATGGTGAGAGTTTGGAAAAGAAGCTACAGAGCTAAGACAACCATGAGTAGGTGAAAAGGACAGTTTTGTTGAGTAGTTGAGAAACTTCAGCCACACTCATAAGATCTAAAGACCATAGCTAGAAGTTCTGAGCCTAACACTTATAACATTAACAACAGTTGAGCAAGTGGGAAGGTGACTTTTCTCTACCTCTCATTGTTCCCTAGATAAGTGAAATTTTATTTCATGAAATCAAATGGAATTTTATTGACTTTAGTGACCTCTAAATTACCAAATACTATTTAAATAATACCTATTTGGGCTCAAGTACTCAAAGTCAAGATCTTTACACACGTGACCATCAAGGCTGACACTTATGAGTTGTGTGTTTCCCTAAAATCCCAGTTTGGTTGCCAGCCTGGCTTACCATTGGCAATTCTAGGACGTTTGCTAGGTGGAGCCTTGCGGGAGGAAGTTAGGCTATTGAGGTTGTGCTTTTGAAGAGGTAACTGAGACTCTGGCCCCTTCGTCTGTCTCCTTTTCTGCCAGGAAGTAAGTAGTTTCTTCTACTATATAATTCTACCAGGAGTTACTGTCTCACCACAGGCCCAAAACAAACGTTTAATCTTCTTAAATTAAAGAACACATCTATTCTTGATTGATTATCTCAGGTATTTGTTACAGTGACAAAGCTAACACAATTGCTACAACATGGCTTCTCTTACCACCTCCTTCTTGGGTCACCAGTAAGCCATTAAATAGTAGTGTCCACAGAAGAACCCCTAGATAGCATTTAACCCAAGAGTCTAATTTTACAATTGGGAAAACTCAGGTTCAGAGAAGCACAAAAAGTTTTGCCATGTCCAATAGCTATTTAGACAAAGTACAAAAGTACTTAGGTCTCCAGCTTCCCAGCTCGCTACTCAGTGTCGGTGCTATTAAGTTGCTTTACTCTGACAGTCTAAATCATGCCCCGGTTCAAATCCGCAACCCTGAGTGGACTTCTCATAATCATGAATCTTACCTTCTTTTGGGATAAACAAGCCTGCTCTCTCCTCTCTTTTCTGGGCTGCTGTCAGTTCAACCAAGTTTTCAAACCTGGACAAGGCTAGTTTAAAATTGTTGATCTGAAGTGTTTGTTTGAATTGCTTTTCCTCCCTGGGATCCATAGGCACACAGGGAAGGTTTTATTTCTGTTCAGAAATACTACTGTAATTTTTCCAATGTGAAAAATCTTCCCATTCTTTCGATGCCTCCCTCTGTTATTCCAGTTTTTGCCCTAGGTCTCATTCCTGTGGTCTTAAAATCCCATTGTGTGGGAAGGAGTAACAGGGTGTTAGCAGGAGGAAAGCTGACTTAGGTTTAATGCATTTTCATACAGGCAAATGCTTCAGTGAAAATCCTCACCTGACCTCACAATGTTACCAGTGCCCTTCAAGTGACTTCATTACATCACAATATCTCTGTCACCTCCTAGTTTTCTCATGAGATTGCCATTCCCCCCTCACATACAGGTGTGTGTGTGTGTGTGTGTGTGTGTGTGTGTGTGTGTGTGCGCGCACACACACACTTCTTGAGAGGGAAGATGATGAGTACAGTCAAGAAAGAAACTGGGTCATTACTTTTCCCTCTTAACCTTTCTTTTTATCCTAAACTTTTCCTCTCTCCACACTCACTGTTTTGGATATGAAAACTTTTTTTTTGACAGTACTAAGGTTTAAACTCAGGGCTTTACATTTGCTAGAAAGGTTCTCTACTGCTTGAGCCATGCTTCCAGCTCTTTTTGCTCTGGTTATTTTTTAGATAGAATCTTGTTTTTTCTTGTTGTTTGTTTGCTGGACTGACTTAGATTATGATCCATTTATTTATCCTTCCTGCTATGGCAGGAACAACAAATATGAGATGATCAGGAATACTGACTCTATTGATTTCTGTCACCACTTAGTTAAATTGCTAGGATTACAGACAAGCCACTGGTCTCTAAACTAGAACTTGAACTGTTTAAAAAAAATTCTTTTAACTTCAGCTTCTAAGGATAAAAATGTATTTCATCCTGTCATTTCTGCCATAAGCAAAGATATTTTTAGAGGTCTTGGAGAATGCAAAGAGTTTTTGTTCCTTTATGAATTGATCTTGAATTAAAATAATAAATGGAGCTAAGGACAAGGAAGGAATGATTTTCAACTCTTTATAGAACACGATTTCTTTTTATCATGGTTAAATTTCTGTGATTTAGGTGAGATGGATAAGGTTCCTATTCACTTGGTCATCCATCTTTTAAACCATCTTTGCATTCAGGGATGAAGAAAATGGTATTGAGTGGTTCCTCCAATTCTAATCCTGTCTCCTTACTGTCTATTTCTGGATAGGAAGAAGACAGTAGGAGAGAAAACCTCTTTGTAACATGTTACATATTTGGCAATACTATTTAATCCTTTTTTCTCTTTACAGCTTTAAAAATGCTCATTATTCAGTAGCATCCTTCTTCCCACAATCCTTATTTATGCTTTCTTATGTTCATCTTTCCATTTGTTCAGCAAATATCTATTGAATATCTAGTTTGTGTGAGGAGCTGTTTTAGGCACTGAAGATCCCATAATAAAAAACCTTCTTTTTAATTTAAAAACAATTGCTTTAATTTGTATTGTTAAATACAGTTCCCTAGCTTTTGCCCCAGCTTCAGACTATGTCCACCTCCTGAGTAGCTGGGATTAGAGATCTGCATCATCACTCCTACCCTACCAAATAACTTCTTGAATTTACAATCCAATGGAGAAGGCAAATAAATCATCATGTAATAGGTCAGAAGGTGATGAGGGCTGTGTGTGTGTGTGTGTGTGAGGGCTGTGTGTGTGTGTGTGTGTGTGTGTGTGTGTGTGTGTGTGTGTGTGTGTGTGTGTGTGTGTGAGGGCTGTGTGTGTGTGTGTGTGTGTGTGTGTGTGTGTGTGTGTGTGTTGGGTTTTTAGTGGGAGCTCAGGGAAGATCAATTACTTTACTAATAAAAATATAATTGGAGCTCTGTGCTGGTGGCTCATGTCTGTAATCCTAGATATTCAGGCTGAGATCTGAGGATTGCAGTTCAAAGCTAGCCTGGGCAGGAAAGTCTTTGAGACTCTTATCTCCATTTACCCATCTGAAAACAGGAAGTGGAGCTGTGGCCAAAAGTGGAAGAGTGCCAGCCTTGAGCAGAAAAGCTCAGGGACAGCACTCAGAAATACATGTATAGCAGAACTCCTCAAAGGACAAGAGGTAGCAAGCCAGTGGATTAATAGTAAAAGGATAGTTTGGGAAAAAGTAGGAATAAAGTCTTGAGATAACTATGTGCTTGACACATCTAGGGAATAGCAAAAGGGGGCTGGAAAGGTGGATCAGCAGTAGAGTGCTTGCCTTGTATGCATGAGGCCCTGGGTTCGATTCCTCAGCAACACATAAACAGAAAAGGCCAGAAGTGATGCCAAGTGGTAGAATGTTAGCCTTGAACTGAAGAGCTCAGGGACAGCATCAGGTCTAGCATTCAATCCCCATGACTGACCAAGAAAAGAAAATTAAAAAAGAAAAAGAAATAGAAAAGGGCCAGTGTGGCCTTCATGATGTGTGATAGGAGAACAAGATAAGGGAGATCAAGGCTGGTGGTCAAATCATGTAGGAGTCTAGAGGCTATTGTAAGGACTTTGGCTTTCACACTTAGTGTTGTGGAAAGTTTTTTGAACAGAGTAATAACATGATTTTGAAAAATAGTGCTGGGTTTGAAAAATAGTGCTCTAGATATTTTGTGAAGAATAAGTAAAATGGGATAGAGATCAAGAAAGTAATTAGGTCATAAAGAGTAAACAGTTCTTCAAATCCTTCTAAAGAAATGCCATTGTTTTCAGTAGACCACCATTTAGCTGTTCTGTATCATGTTTTCCTGAGAGTGTTGAGATTTCTGATAAGAGGAAGGATGAAGTGCATCCACACACCTAGTTCCTCTCTAGGTCTAGTTTGTTTTTGCCCTCTGCTGGGTGCTATAACAACTTAGAACTTGTTAGGTAATGCGGCCCTGGATAGGGGGAGATGACTATGGTAAGTTCTGTTGCCAGTAAGCTATTCAACTCAGTTGAGTAAACTCAATTTACTTGTCAAGCTAGACTTGCTTGAGTCATTCTTCAGCTTTTCAGTATTGTCCTTGTTCAGAGGTAGGACTTTTATGTCACCCTGGGAAATTCACACAGCAGGTAGCAATTTCCATAGTCCAAGTAAGAGTTGGGAGATGTACAGACTGTATGCAGATCATTATCTACAATGAAACGAAAAGCAGATTATAACACACAACTAGTGAAAATTGTAATGATGACTGGATAGTTGGTGATATCATGAAATTACTATATACAAATTACACATTAAAATTAATTGTCATATTGTTTGATTAGTTTATTCTCACTGCTGTAACAAAATATGTTTGAATAGTTTATAAATAGTTTATGAATTTTTATTTTCATAGATCTGCAGGCTGGGAACAAGATCAAGCCTCCAACAGACTGAGCATGAATGAGAGTCAAGCCCTTAGAAATTATACCTTCTATGTGTCCTCAAATGGCAAAATCAGCAAACAGATTCTCTAGAGCTTCTTTTATAAGGAGATTAGTCGCATTCATAAGAACAGAACCTTCATGACCAAATCATGTTCCCAACTGCCATCAATTTGATGGTTAGGTTTCAACATATGGGCTAGGGAAGGGTGACACATATATACAAACATTAATGGGGGATGGGAAGGTGGCTCAGTGGTAGAGCGCTTGCCTTGCATGCATGAGGTCCTGGATTTGATTCCTCAGCACCACATAAGCAAAAAGAAAAAAGCCAGAAGTGGCGCTGTGGCTCAAGTGGTAGAGCGCTAGCCTTGAGCTGAAGAGCTGAGGGACAGCGCCCAGGCCCAGAGTTCAGGCCCCACAACTGGACCCCCCCAAAAAAATTAATGCCATAGAATTGCATTTTTAACATATTTTGAAGCTACAAACTTGAATCCCTAAAGTCAGCCATGGAAGTGTGAAGGAGAAGCCAACTGTGAAATATTGCTGAGAGTTTACACATGGTGAGTATTGAAAATTAACCACTGGGATGTGAATTAGTGACTGTGACAAGAGCTATTTTTGTGGAACGTTGAGTAAAAGAAAAAGAGGGAACAGGAAGATAGTAAGTACAAATTCATATTTTGCAAATGATCTTTTGAGAACATAATGACCTGTAATAATGCACTAGTATAGGCAGCAGTAAAATGAATTGTCTTAGGAGTACCTCACAAAACTTAAGGCTTGAAGAATTCCTGTATCTAAAGGATAACCCATGTGAAAGGATATCAGAAGGCACTGAGAAGCAGTTCTGCATGCATTTGCCTATTATCAACTCTATGCTACTTAAAAGAAGGCAACAAATTCAGTGGGTGCTAAAGGAGAATCCTTAGTCAGCCCTTCAAGGGTCACTTGCTTCCTTCTATCCAAATGAGTCCGACTAGCCAAAAATCAACGGAAGTCTAGGAATTTGGTGGAGACACAGATACATACATGTTTCCAGAGACACAGATACTAGACTCTGAGCATGACTAGGTCATGTTGAAGATGGCCTACTGTACTTTCAACAGCCTGTTTTGTTTTGAAAATTCTAGACACGGGATGAGAGGGAAACACAGCAACCATTGATAAACCATTGCACCTGTTAAGAAGGAAGTGTAAAAACAATCCCATGGACCTTAGCTTGTCTAGGGAATTCGTGAGTCATCATAGGAGACAAAAGCACAGCATTTTAAATCTGACCAAATCAGAGATCACTGCCATCAGATGTCAGCTTTGCTAATCAAGATAGATTTTTTGTTCTGGCTATCCTAGAGGGTACAAGCAACACATACTGGCTATAGATCAAGAAAATAGAAGAATGTAAACTTGTTCATTTCCCCATCTCCATCCTCCAGGTTCTGTAGCTTGAAGTCTATTTTGACAAGTGGACAAGTGAATTTTGCGTGAGCTTTAATGTTTCAATATAATATTCTGAATTTCTGTTTACTAGAAGTGACCAGGAAAGTTTTCAATTTGATCAAAGGACTGGAAAAAGTGGAAAGAAAACATCCAAAATGCGTACTGCATGATCAGTAAACTGGTTATGCCAGTTGCTGTTATTGTTTTCTTTTTCAATTGTGGTGAAAACGATTCCCATTTTAACTACTTCAAGTACACAATTCAGTGGCATTAAAATGTTCACAGTATTTCTAGAACTTTTGCTTCGTCCCCTAAAGAAAGTCTGTTACCCTTTAAACAAGTCTCTGTTTCTCCTTTCCCTCAGCCCATGGTAAATGGCATTCCACATTCTGGCTGTATGAATTTGACTGTTTTAGGCACCTCATATAAATAGAATCATGTAATATTTAGACTTTGTGCATGATTTACTTCACGTAGCACAGTGTTTTGCAAGTTCATCCAAGCTGAAATGTGGTCTAGAATTTCATTCCTTCTATGAATAATCTCCATATGCATGATGTAGTTAATGCTCAATGTATGGAGGTGCTTAGAGTCTGTCGCTCCAGGGAATTTGGAACACGGGGAATCATCAAAACTAGTCATTTGGGATTGATCTTTTAGTTTCTACCAACTCCATGTTAGTCACCAGTGTCCAGGACAATGTGGCCGTGTGGCTCAGGACCACTGCCGCCTGTGAAGCCTTGCTAGTTACTGACTGTGTGTTCAGGGACAGAGGAAAAAGTAGCACTTGGATTGTGATCACGTTCAAAAGCTATATTTGACTTGTACTATATTTGCATTGTTACTAGGGAAAAGGCTCTGCGGAAAATGTGTGTTGTTCTAAAGATAGCACCTACCTCTCTATACCTGCCAGATTTAGGTTGAAGATTTGGGAGCACCGGCGGTCACCTCCTCCAGAGGACTTCAGCAAGCCTAGGTACTAGAACAGAATTTAAACATATTTAAGAGCAGGACAGGAAGGATCTGGGGTCCAGCCAGCTGAACCTCGGTTCCCTTCTAATGCCTTTTACTTCCATATTCTGGAACTTTGAGCGTGGCAGGCTTCCCACCCCGGGCCATTACAGTACACATTATTGTAAAAGACCTTGGACGTGCCCTACAGCTGTGGCCCGTTTATCTGTTGGCCAAGCTGGTTACTACCATTTCCCAGGCCTTCCCAAAGTATGACTTCTGTTGTTTATACGAAGTAGATGACCAGGGTGGGAATGCTTACAGCTTTCCCGGAAAGTGGAGAGGCCTAAGTGGGAAACTTCATCCAACCCCCTCAGCAGCACTGGGCAAGTCCAGTGCTCATAAATATTTATGAATGAAGACAGAACGACTGAAAGGATGAATGAATGCGGTGTCTTCAAGATGGAAGCTGCGAGGCGAGGTGTGGCGAGCCAGTGAGGTTGATCTATCCCTCTGCAATCTCGTTCTTGGGACTTATCCCCACTCGCACTCCGGTACCCGAGCTAGGGCCAGGGTGGAACGAGCCCGGTGAGAGGGGAGGGCGCTGCAGGGGAGCTCGGAACGCGCGTCCAATGGACGGTCTGTGCCTGAGGAGAGGGGCGGGGCGACGAGCGCGCCGGGAGGTGGGCGGTGACGCGCCTGCGGGGAAGGGCGGGACTACGAGACTGGGCGGAGGAGGGCGGTGACGTACCTGAGGAGAGGGGCGGGGCCACGAGCGCGCCGGGAGGAGGGCGGTGACGCGCCTGCGGGGAAGGGCGGGACTACAGACTGGGCGGAGGAGGGCGGTGACGTACCTGAGGAGAGGGGCGGGGCCACGAGCGCGCTCTGGAAGCGCTGACGAGCCTGCGGGGCTGCGAGAGCGGGCTGGGAGGGACGTGACGTGCCCGCGGAGAAGGGCGGAACTAGGAGATCGCGCCGGGGAGCTGTGACGCGCCTACAGAGAAGGGAGGGGCTACGAGTGCGTGCTGGGCGGGGCGTGACGTGTCTGCGGAGAGGGGCGGGGCTACGGGGCGTCCCGGGAGGGCGTGGGGCGCGAGGTGGGCGGGGAAGGCGGTTTGGCGGTCCCGCGACGAATCCTTCCGCACCATGGCCAGAGCCGCCCGCGGATCCGGAGCCGCACCCTGTGCCTGGCGTGCGGTGGGCCGCTCGTCCCGTTGAACCTCCCCGAGGCCGAGCGGCGCGGGCGCCGGGCCATGTACTCGGGGAACCGCAGCGGCGGCCAGGAGTACTGGGAGGACGGCGGAGCCGCCGGCTCGGAGGGTCCAGCGCCGGCGGGGACCCTGAGCCCCGCGCCCCTCTTCAGCGCGGGCGCCTACGAACGCCTGGCGCTGCTGCTGGGCTCGGCCGGGCTGCTGGGCGTCGGCAACAACCTGCTGGTGCTGGTCCTGTACTACAAGTTTCCGCGGCTGCGCTGTCCCACCCACCTCCTGCTGGTCCACCTCAGCCTGGGCGACCTGCTGGGGGCCGCGTGCGGCGTCGCCTTCACCTTCGTGTCCTGCCTGCGGAGCGGCTGGGTGTGGGACGCCGCGGGCTGCGTGTGGGACGGGTTTAGCCGCAGCCTCTTCGGTGAGTCGGCCTCGGGGGGGGGGCGCGGGAGGGCGGGAAGCGACTGCCCGCCACCACCAACTTCCCTCCCCGGGGCGGGACGGGGACCCCTGGCTCCGGCCGCCCGCCGGCCCGCTTCCGCTCGGACCCCGCTCGGGCCCCGCTCGGGCTCTCCTCCCGCCCCTGTTCCCGGACTGCCTGCCTTGTCACGTCGGTGCCGCCCAGGGCCCCTGTCCTCCCCCCCTTCCCCGATTCCCTGCCCCCCCCCGCTCCCCCGATCCCCATCGTCTTCACCCGAGGTGACTTCCCTGCGCTCCCGCGCCTCAGTTTCCCCGCCACGACGTGCCCGCGCCCCTCGGTTTCCCCGTGTGCCGGGGCTTCTCACTCGACGTGGCCTTTCCGTTTGGGGGAAGATAGCGAGGGGCCTGTGCAGCAGAGAAATGTAAGATACGGGGCGGGGGAAGTGCTCAACTCGTGGAAGTTGGAGGAACAGGAAGAGGTTGATCCGAACCCATTCTGGATCTCCTGAAACGAGGGATTGGAAATAGAAGCCATCGGCATTTGTTTTATCCTGCTGCTGGTTTAGCGGTTGTAAGGCACGGAATGTTTCCTCTCGTGGGAGATCTCTCCATTCACGTTAGCCGAGGGCAGACCGACAGATGCACTGCTAGGTATTTGACAGCTTGTTTTTTTTCCTCCTGTGTTTCATACTAGTCAAATGAAAGGTGACATTACAGGTGGTTCAGAGAATTCCAACTCTAGTGCATAATCAGTTGTGCAGCCAGTAGAGGTCTTTAGATCAAGCAGAATGGATCATACTACAGAGGGACCAATTAAACCAGTATATGATCAAAGATGTGATACTATGTAAAATAGGGAGCAAAAGTACTTACCACATGTCCCCCGGGAATTTCATTTGTACGAAGGTTTATAATCCAGATGGTTTCGTTTCTTTTTAGAACCCTGAAATCCATCAGCAATTGATGACAGCATTTTTTTCTTGGTCGATATTGGGGAACAAGGTCTTTGTTAACACATACATATATATTCACCAACCTCCTGTTTAAACATTATGTGTCATGGCTCCTTAATGTTTTGTTTTTTGTTTTTTGGTTTTTGACATGTCAGAGAAGTCGTGATTTCATTTATTTGACTTCTTCAATGATGTTTTATTCTTCCTTAAGCATTAGCCTGAGGATTTCTTTAGTTTTTTGGAGGACATTTCCAAAAATTTAAGTCTTAGGGAAGGGACCTTAGAGGTATGTAGGTGGAGACAGAAATGGCTATATAATTATATTCCTTATGTTAGTTAAAAAAATACCCAGATTTTGGCCATACTAAAGCTTTTTAAAAAAGGTAATTCCAGCCCCTACCTAAATGGTCATCAATCATGTTCACTGGGGGAAACAGGCATGCAAGTTTTTTTGTTTTTGTTTTCCTCGTGAAATCCTTTTTCTATTCTGGGAAATTGTTTTGGCACCTATGAGTTTCCTAACAAGGATATATTCAGTTTTTTAAATAAGGACTAGCAGTACCTAAGGTTGTCTTCACCTCATTCTGTCTGCTGGCCCTTCTGAATCTGCTACCCTCTCTGACTTTTACTCCTTCAGCATTTCTGCTTGGCCCATCTCACTCAGAAGCAAATTTTTTCAGAAGCAATTTTCTAAGATTGCCAGAAACACTCTCCTCACATGAGATGGTATTGTACCCAAGGGTAGCTCATTTTGTTTCACAGCAGCTTTATTTTTTACTATTGTTATTATTTGGAAATATTCGGATTTAAACTCAGATCCTCGCCCTTCTCAGCAGACATGCTATCTCTTGAGGCATACTATCAGCTCTTATTTGCATTAGTTACTTTTTGATAAGGTACCACATGTCTGTCTTTGCATGGTCCTCCTACCTATGCCTTCCACATAGCTGGATGGCAGACTCACACCACCACACCTCGTTCATTTGTTGAAACGAGTGCTCATTACCTTTTTGCATAGACTGGATTTGGAACTTTGTCTACCCAATTTCCACCTCCCAAATACCTGGGCTTATAGGTCACATACCATTATACCCAGCTATCAGAACCTTTAGTTAGTGCTTTGAATCCTCATTTTAAAACTAGAGGTAGACCTTCTGGAGTTAGAGAATCAGAGACTTGCTTACCCTCCTGGAGGACAAATCAAAAAAGTAAGATTTTGTAGTACTTAAAATCTTCTTAGCAGAGATTAAAAAGGTCCCAGGGTGTGCCTGTGGATTATGGTGAAGGACACTTCCCTTTTATCCCTAGCAAGAACCAACCACCCATGGAATTGGAAGGCAGGGGAGGCCTAAAAATCCTGAATTCCAGGGCTAGCTCCAGAGATGCTGGAGAGGCATGCCTATCAAATGGGAAGACCACACTGATCTTCTGACAGGAGAGTGGGTCCCACTCTTAATCCTGTGGCTGACTCACGGTGTCGACTTGCCCAACTGTTTAATCTCCACCGCCATCAGTTTCTCATTCTCACTCTGAAGTACCTAAGTGTCTAGATCTCAGAGAACAACCATGGGCTTGTATTTTGAGAACTTTTTTGATGTCTGTGGCTTAGAAATTGCTTAGTCTTAGTACTTAAGACCCATGTGCTTGTTTCTTCTTCCCATCCTCAGTCCTGACCCCTTGGTAAGCTGAGAATAAACACATAGCAATGGTTATCCTGGTCTTCATATCCTCTTCATACCCTGCTGGAAGAAGTTTACATGAGCAATTCAGACATTCTTATACACACATACACACATACAGACATACAGGTACATGTGTATCTATGTCCCTCCATTAATTTCTGTATACATAAGTATATATATCATATATTGTATATATATTATATATCACATACATATATGTGTGTACACATATGTACACACACACGCATATATATATATATATATATATGTACACACACGTGTGTGTGTGTAATGAGTAAGCCAGGCAACTGTTTCATCCTGGGCTCAGATCCTGGATTCTCAGGAAATAGAATAAATTAAATTCCTGGTATTTTTGAGACAGAGGCTTTGACTAGTTAGGGCTATTAGATAATCATTTCAGTTAAGCTGACCTTGTCAGTTTCATCGAAGTTCCAGCTGAATGGAATAGTCTTCTTGTATTGACCTAGATTTCCTAACGTTTAATGGTAGTGAAAATTAGAGGTAAAAGAGCTCTCACTGTTACTGGGAGAATGATCATCTTTAATGATAAACAGTAGAAAGGCCAGCACTGGGGATGTGTCCCGGGTGAGTATGCCCTCTGGACCCATGGCTATTCTACCTCTGGCCACGCTAAGCATCAAACGGACCTCCTACATATAGAAAATAATTTGCATTGTGGTAGAAGTAACAGAGAAACTTTTTTACTGCCCCTTCAAAAATAAGAATAGTAACATGGTGGTCTTGGCAGAGGGCATTTAGAATGATCTCTTTTCTTAGGAAGTTGCAGAGACAGTCTGGCAAAATGCAAATATTACCTTCAAATATTAGAAATTGGTGTTATTGAGTTAATGTTTTAATATATGAAACCAGAAAATTATATTTTTTTGGGGGGGTTCCGGTCATGGGGCCTGAACTCTGGGCCTGGGTGCTGTCCCTCAGCTCTTCAGCTCAAGGCTAGCACTCAACTACTTGAGCCACAGGGCCACTTCTGGCTTTTTTTTTCTTTTTGCTTATGTGGTGCTGAGGAATCAAACCCAGGGCCTCATGCATGCAAGGCAAGTGCTCTACCACTGAGCCACCATCCCAGCCCCCAGGAAAAAATTTTTTTAACTAGGAAATGTACATATCTACATTCAAATAAAAATGATTAGCAAGGAATTTCCACTCAGAAGGCCTATTCTTTTATGCATTTACTACTTAAAAAATGTTTTATTGTTATTATAAAGGTGATGTACAGAAGCAGTACAGTAACAAGTCAGGTAAAGTGTTTTTGGACAGTGGCACCCCTTCCCTCTCTCCAGTTTTTCCCTCCCATCTTCACCCACAAGTTGTGTTAGTTCATTTTCACCATAGGGTCCAGTGCATTTGTTCACCCTTTGCCCATCCATTTTTGTATGCACTTATTTTTAAATGTTATTTTACTGCAGGACTTCTTTTGTAGTAATCTGTAGTTCAGTCATGTAGTTACCATTAGATCCTTAGGGTACTTGGGCTGGAAAGGTCTTTTTAGCTATTCTGGAATCACATGCAGATTGTATTTGGCCACAGAAATATTCCTAATCACAATGTTTCCATAAATCATAATCTGTTGATCCACATGCTTTCTTTTGGTCTAAGCTCACAGTTGTTTGTAATTTCTTGAAATATTTTCTTAGAAGCAAATTCTTATGTTAATTATTTTTAGTTTTATGGGAAATTATCTTTTCCTTATTACCGTATTACCTTATTGGGAGGTTATATATCTCTTGTTCATTTCAAGATATAGAAATGATGTGAACAAGTATTTCATGATGTGGCTTTCTAGGCATTAGTATCTAAGTAACAAGTCATATACCAATGGATTGTAATTGCTGTTGCATGTAATTACTTTGCTCTTACATTGTTTACAATTGTATTTTCTTGAATTTTCTTCTTTCAGAGAAGAGTTCCAGTCACAAATGCATACGTAATGCAATTTGACATTTACTGCTAAGGTGAAATGCAGAAATGAAAACGACACATCCATTTTAGTATTCTCAGATGTGACTAGATGTACTTTATCATGTTTCTGTGCAACTGACTTATTACAAAATGTTTATAAAGGTTACAGTTAAATAGCTAGGACCTGCATACTTCTTGGATAAACTGAGACATCACAAGGAGAGAGATTTTGTTTCAGCTTAATCATACCTCAGAGGAGCCCTCAGCCTAGATCCATACACATTCCTTCAGCAGCAGCTGTCACTAGATACTTTGCCTCCTAGGATGGCTGACAGACTTCCCACAGAGTTTGACGTCGTGATAATAGGGACAGGATTGCCTGAATCTATCCTCGCAGCTGCGTGTTCAAGAAGTGGACAGAGGGTCCTGCATATCGACTCAAGAAGTTACTATGGAGGCAACTGGGCAAGTTTCAGCTTTCCTGGGTTGCTGTCTTGGTTGGAAGAACTTCAACAAAACAGTGACACTGAGGAAGAAACAATTGCTGCATGGCAAAACTTGATGGAGGATACAGAAGAAGCCATATCTCTTCAAAAGAAGGATGAAACTATTCAACATGCAGAAGTATTTTGTTATGCAAGTCAAGATAGGGTAGACAGTGTTCTAGAGACTGATGCTCTGCAGAAATATCCTTCCTCAGAGACATCTAGTACCTCCATTAAACCTCTAGATTCCACTAAAGAAAAGGACTCAGCACCTGTTACCAGCTGCAAAATGCCTGACAAACACACTCAGAAAAGTGGAGAGATTTCACTGGAAGTACCTGATGAAGAGGAGTTGATGGAGAAAGAAAAGCCGTGTGGTGATAAAATTTGTATACACAGAGTTTCAGAGGAAGAGAAAAATAAAAACAAACCTGCAGACGAACCCGAAGACAATGCTGATAAGCCAAAGAGAAATAAGATTACTTACCCCCAGATGGTTAAAGAAGGCAGGAAATTTAATATTGATTTGGTATCAAAGCTGCTGTATTCCCAAGGATCATTGATTGATCTTTTAATCAAATCAAATGTTAGTCGTTATGCAGAATTTAAAAATGTGACTCGGATCCTTGCCTTTCGGGAAGGCAAGGTAGAACAGGTGCCTTGCTCCAGAGCAGATGTTTTTAATAGCAAAGAACTTACTATGGTTGAAAAGAGGATGCTGATGAAATTTCTTACATTTTGTCTAGACTATGAACAGCATCCTGATGAATACCAAGATTTCAAGCAGTGTTTATTTTCAGAGTACTTAAAAACTAAAAAATTAACTCCTAACCTTCAACATTTTATACTACACTCAATTGCAATGATATCAGAATCATCTTGCACCACATTTGATGGCCTTAAAGCAACAAAAAACTTCCTTCAGTGTCTTGGGCGTTATGGCAACACTCCCTTTTTATTTCCTTTGTATGGGCAAGGAGAAATTCCCCAGTGTTTCTGCAGGATGTGCGCAGTTTTTGGTGGAATCTATTGCCTTCGTCATAAAATAAAATGCCTTGTAGTTGACAAAGGATCTAGACGATGTAAAGCAATTATAGATCACTTTGGTCAGAGGATAAATGCTGAATATTTTATTGTGGAGGACAGTTACCTTTCTAGGGAAATATGCTCCAATGTGCAGTATAAGCAGATATCAAGGGCAGTGCTCATTACAGATCAGTCTATTCTGCAGACAGATTCAGATCAGCAGATTTCCATCTTGGTAGTGCCGCCTGAAGAGCCAGGAGCTTGTTCTGTTCGGGTCACAGAATTGTGTTCATCAACCATGACATGCATGAAAGACACCTATTTAGTACATCTCACCTGTTCATCTTTAAAAACAGCAAGGGAAGACCTGGAGCCAGTAGTGAAGAAATTATTCTCACCTTTTGCTGAAGCAGAAGCAGATGAGGAAGGACTCAAAAAGCCAAGACTCTTGTGGGCTCTTTATTTTAATATGAGAGATTCCTCAGGGGTTAGCAGAAGCGCATATCATGGCTTACCTTCCAATGTTTACGTCTGCTCTGGGCCTGATTGTGGTCTGGGGAATGAGCATGCGGTCAAGCAAGCAGAAACACTGTTTCATGAGATCTTTCCAAGTGAAGAGTTCTGCTCTCCTCCTCCAAATCCAGAAGACATTATTTTTGATGGTGATGATAAGCAACTGGATGCTCCAGGAACTGATAATACAGAAATGGCCAAGCTAGAAGACGGCGAGGAAAGCAAAAACCTAGAAAATGCAGGACAACACCCTCAGACTTAGAAAAGTGCAACTTGGAAATTTTCTTCATCTTGGCATTGAGTATTATCACTTGAAGGACAGCTTCCATATGAGTAATTACAAGTGACTGTATGAGAAAGGCCTTGCAGATGCCGCTAGCTGTCTTTGAGACAGTGGACATTGTATGTCTTAATTATCAATTACTGGATTTTGAACTTTGTTTCAGCTTTTTTTCCATGATTCAGTCTTAAAACAGAGTTAGCTTTATTTTACTATTGAGTGTATGTGTGAGAGTTTCATCTGAACATTTTGGGAAGGTAAAATTGTACCTGCTATTGATATTCATCATCTGTAGAACAATAAATAATGTCAAAGGCATACTTCAGTTATGTTTGCAGCTCTACCACTTGTTTGAATAGCAAAACACATATACAAATAGTAAATTATGTAAGCTTTTTATATAGAATATGAATAAGTGGACTTTGTAGTAAGAATAGCAGTTAATACAAGTGCCAATATGACAAAATGCAGTTGTCTAATTGTTGAACAATTAGCTTTGCATGATCCTTTATTCTTTGTGAAGGTCTGATGTTACATTTTGCAGGTGATTTCATCCTATTGACCCCTTGAACTAGCGAGGCAGTGATATCAAGATAGCCTTCAGCTTTACAAACACATTTAGAACTCATTTAGGGGGAGAAAAATTGCAAAGAAAATCTGAAGGATAAGATTAGTTCTGCAGAGCCCTGCCTAACAGCTAAAATAGCTTCCAGTAGATAACTGAGGCCAGTATAGATTAACTGTTTTCAGGCAGGAATTACAGCATAAGACTTGCAAATAGGAAACATATTCAATGGCCAATAATTTTCTCAGTGTTTGCCATGTGGAGGAGCAAACATTGGTACCTTGTCATATTTTCATAATTCCCCAAACCCTTGATCTCCCACCAACTTTTTGGTGTTAGAAGATTTAAGAGTGTAGATTCTGCGAAAGAAAGAAAAAGCACCTGTGACAATCAGTACCTAGAGCTGCTGTGGAAGACAAGTAGACTCAGGATTTGTAGCTTTCTGAATCAGAAGAGAATAAGATTAATTAAAACTAAATAATGTTTTAGGTCTATGTATCTCTTAAAGCAGAATTTGGCCATTTTAACAAAATAGTGCTCTTTGGTAACATCTTCTGATATGAACCCTGTGTTACAAAAATTTTAGAACAAAATATGTTCTTGATACACGCTCATTCAAAATAGAAGTATTTTTGAGAAAATGAAACAAGACAGATTTAAGTAAATGACAGCATACCAAAAATAGAAAAGCGAACAATCAGTATCATTGTTTTTAAAATAATATTACTGGGTAGATTCTAAGATTTAAATCCACCAAAACAACTGAAATGCTTGAAGTGTTCTACAAAACTGTAAATGAAAAGAAATGATTAGTCAGGCTTGGTAGCATATGCTTCTAATCTCAGGTATTCATGAAGTAGGGGCAAGAGGATCTCAAGTTCAAGACTAGTCCTGACAAAAGTAGCAAGAAATTGTCTCAAAACCAAAATAAATGGGGGTGGGGGTAGAGGTCCTGGGGGCATAACTCAAGTGGTAGAGTGCTATGCCTGGAAATCCATGGGTTCAATTCCCAATACCACAATAAAGGAATGAGAAGGGGGGAGGGATGGTAAAGGTAATTCAAACCTACTAAAAAGTTTTTCATTATCACAGATTACGCATCATAAATTGAGAAAGAGGTAAATAGAGAAATTGCA
The DNA here is from genome assembly GCF_000151885.1 of Dipodomys ordii. Lineage (NCBI taxonomy): Eukaryota > Metazoa > Chordata > Mammalia > Rodentia > Heteromyidae > Dipodomys > Dipodomys ordii. Next base: position 706,953 of record NW_012267273.1, on the reverse strand, counting down.
AAAGATAATACAGTCATTAATAGCCAAATGATGGAATCAACCTAGAGGTAGAGCTCACAAGAACAGATGAATGGATAAATAAGTTATAGAATGTTAAATAAACAACAAGAAAATGAAATAATCAGATTTGGGAAAACATCTTGAGGACATCTTACTGAGACAAGCCAAGCTTCAAAAACAAAATAGGTGCTTTCACTTGTATGTGGAAGCTAGACCTAAAAGACATTCATACTCATAGGCATATACATAAGTATAAATATCCATATCGATAATTACTAGGTAGAGTGCAGAGACTGGAAAAAGGAGGATGAATAACTAATACATCTCACGTGTATATGAGGGCAATACAGAGAAACTCATCAAAAGCTGATGATCAGTAGAGGATTAGAGGGAACAGAAATAGGTTCTGTGGGCAGGTGGGGACTAATGGGAGGTGTGTACCTGAGAGGAGAGTAAAAAAGATTGAGTACTAGCAAAATAGACTAGTCACAATTATGAAAACAGAACAAGGAAGCATGCTGGTAACACTTTTTCTTGAAAGGTACAAGGAGTGTGATGATGGTGGAAATGAAATTGCCTGGAATATAGCACTAATGTGCTTAGACATGAAACAATGAAATTCCCTGCCCTGTATAACGTAAACAAGCAATACAAAAAAGATTTTATAGCCAAATGTAATGGAAATCAGTAGTGTAGAGTAGGCCAAATTTTCTTGTTTTTCAAAACTAAGAAAACTGATCTGTTACTGGAAATCAGAACAGAATAACAAACTGGAGATTGAGACAAGTTATAACAAGTAAGGGACATTTAAAAATGCGAGCAGTTCCTATGAGAGACAATGGAAGGCAGTGAACGGGGACACCTTGGGTCACTCATACTTTGACAATCCTGCCTACCATTTTGCCATCTATAACGTAAGTAATATGTACCAGAATTATTGTGAGGGTTAAGATTAGATAAGTATATGAAACACAAAGAACTGTATTGTGACAGTATGCAATACCATTGATACAATGCCGTTTATAATTCCAGTTGGATGTTTCATGTAACAATAGAGAATTGGCATAATCTAGGAAAGTAAACAGGCACAGACATTTTTTTAGTTTAAGAGGAAGGTAGGAACTTTGCTCTTTCAAGTCCTTAAAGCATGCTATTAAGCAATCTTTCTAAGTTCTGTGCAGCTGAGTAGTCAGTTGTAGACCAATAAGCCATTTGGAAAGAAGTGGTAAATAACTATTAGAAAGAAATAGCTTGCTAGGTGCTAGTGGCTCACTTCTGTAATCCTAACTACTCAGGAGGCTGGTATCTGAGGATCACAATTTAAAGCCAGTCTAGGCAGGAAAGCCTGTGAGACTATCTTCAAAGTGGAGCTGTGGCTCAAGTGGTAGAGCATTAGTCTTGAGCAAAATTGTTCAGGTACAGCACGGGCTGTACTCGAGCACGGGCTCTTGAGTCCAAGCTCTAGGACTAACATCAAAAATGAAACAACAACAACAACAAACTAGGTAGCTGGGTGCTGGTGGTTCATGCCTGTAATTCTAGCTACCCAGAGGCTAATAACTGAGATTGTGGTTCAAAGCCAGCCCAGCAGGCTGTGAATCTCCAGTGAATCACTAGAAAACTAGAAGGTGCTGTGGCTCAAAGTGGTAGAACTTTGTCCTAGAGTGAAAAAGCTCAGGGACAGTGCCCTGAGTTCAAGCTCTACAACCAAACCAAAAAGCAAAACAAAAAAATCTTAGGTAGATCCTTGTGGAAATACGATAATGTGGTTTCTTCTGGATACACCAAATATTAAGTGTGAAAGTAAGACTACTGCTTATATCCTCATAAGGAACTTCATAGCAATGAAAGTGAGCTCTGCAGATGAAAAATACTGACAGGGTAGATCAACTAAAAGGGAAATGAGAGCTAGACCCTACATTAGAGAAAATGGGGGAAAAATTGCATTACATAGCACTTAAGAATCCTGAAGGTTTTATACTCTTTAGTAAGCAGATTTATGAAGGGTTAGGTGACAATGAGAACATACAAATAATGATTCAATTAATATTAACGTATAAGTTTAAATAACTGATCTATCTAGTTCATGCTATTGGGCAAAAAGTTAAATCTGCATGTGGCTTATAGGATTAGCATTGTACATTAGCAGTCACTTTAAAGAACTATTTAGAAAACTATCATGAGCTCTATAACTGGTCTTTGGACATACATACTCAAATAGGACATGCTCAAAAACATATTTAAAAGAAAAATGCTACTTGTGCACAGATGTTTCTAGCAATATCCCTATGCATTTTTTAAATATTGGTGGAGAAATGCATACATTTTGGTGTGTTGCTCTTGCTATCATATACTGTCATATAGCTACTAAATGATATTAATATATATAGCTGGATGCAAAAATGTTTAAGAATAAAAAAATGTTAATTACAGCACAACTTATCGTTTCCTGATTTTTTTCTATAACACATTAGGTCTCTATATTAAAGGCATCAGAAGACATGTGATTACACTTTAACCTAATGAGTTCTTTTTTTGGTAAAATATTGAAGGAATTTACAATAAAAATAAAAGATTAATTGACAAAATGGTCTACTGAAATGATGAGAAAATTACTGGTATTTTGGAAACTTGTACTATCAATAAAATTCTAAAAGTTAAAAAGTCACAAAGAAAATTTCTAAAAATGTGTAGTAGAAAGTTTATACCAGTTTGGTAGGAAGAAATTGTAGGTCTAGATAGGCTTGTCTTTTCTCATTGCCCAACATTAAGGAATAATAGCAGTAACTGTAGTAAAGGATTCCAGATGTCAGCATGAAGACATCCTATACGAGCTGAAGCATGGCCTCAAATCCAAAGTCGTTCAGCAGCCACATTACAGGGAATCTTGAGGCCCAGGTCATTGAAAGTAGGACTCACAGGTGCTAAGCCCTGCCCTGGGCAGAACTTGAATCTGAGGATGCAGGCAGGCCCCTTCTTCCAGTCAACCTGAGAGATTCAAGTCAAGGCAACTTAATTCAACAGACAGCAGTTGATTATGAACTGGCATTAAACAAGAGATTAGAAAACGCATTGTGCACTGGTGGCTCATGCCTGTAATTCTGGCTACTTAAGAGGCTAAGATGTGAAAATCATTTTGAAGCCATCCTGGGCAGAAAAGCCTATGAGGCTCTTAGCTCCAATTAACTGGGGGGGAAAAGTTGGATGTGGAGGTGTGACTCAAATGGTAAACATGCCAGCCTTGAATGAAATAGCCAAGCAAGAGCTCAAGGAGTTCAAGCCTCACTACTTGCACTCATGCAGGCGCACATGCACACACACAAAGTATCGAGATTACAAATAGAAAAATGACTAGAACAAGTTCTCTGAATCTCCTGAGTCGGTTGAAATGCTTACTTTAAGGTAAGGGATTTTTTTTTAACCTTAGGAGCTACCTATCATTTTAATTGTAACTATCAATACTATCCTTAATGAGCAATCTCTGGCTTATGATACCTTGTAACTTGTGATATTTCTTTTGTAGGTGCCCAAACCTTTTATAACATAGCTGCTTAAAGGGTTAAAAAACTGAGTTGGTTAACACTTCCTAAAATCTATTTCAGGCAACATTCAGAAAAGGCCCAAGAAGAGAGAGGAGAGATTGGGTCTAAAAATCCCAAAGCATTGATCACTTAAGAAGTATAAAGAAAACTAAATGAGAGAACATAAAATTTCAATTCCAAGAAACTATCTGTTTAGAACTGTGTTTATTTACCTTCCTCTTTTTGGATCCAGGGGAAGTCAAGTTCCTGTTAGCCTTGAAGTAGCTGCTTCTGAGGATTTCTGAGGAGTTAACCTTTATTATAAAGAGGCATTATTTGAATTCTTTCCATTTAATCAAATACGGGATGTATTCACATTTCAACAGCAGAGGGCATGGCAGCTCCAGTTTTCTATAATGTCTGAACAGTGCAGTGAACGGTTGAACTGACTTTGACTATGACATGCACATTGTGACATCAGTTCTGCTACAGCATACATAGAATGTTTTCTTCTGACAACTATATAATCTGGTCCTCAGGACACCTATGTAAGGTAAGAAAGAGCTAGTAAATATACCCATTTTACAGACCAGACCTGAAATAATTAGCTTGTCTTGACTGACTCCTGATTAGTATTTAGATCCACTGATTAGAAATGCTACTATTGCATTTTTCTCCCATCTCTAAACAGTTATTTCACATAAGAGTGAATAATGCATAAATCAATAATTTTTAAATGTTGGCTTCAAGAATTTTAAGAAGTGTTTTCCTCCTGTAAATTAAAACTGAATTAAAATCTGTAAAGAAAACTAAGGTTAAAAGAGGAGTTGCTCATTTAAGCTCACATCTGAAATCTTTGTGTTGTCAATATATTTTATGTATTTTTTACTTCCTGCTGTTGTCCTATGATTTTGGCAATTGCTTATGGTTAAACATATTTTATCCATATTACACTCAGAGCAACTACTTAATAAAAGGCGTACACATAAGAGGAAATAGTGATGAAGTTAGATTCAGAGGTTTGGGGCTGACAGGTCAATAGTGCCTTTATAATTCAGGAGGAGATAGTCTTTTAGGCATTGTAGATTTTAAGGAAATAGAAATATTTGGAGACTTAGTAGAGAAGCTTCCATGATGGTTCTTTTTGTTAGATTGGTTTATCTATCTTTTATGCTAAGAAACAAGTATGCTAACCTAGTATTGCATTTTAACACTATAAGTTTGTAGTTAAAAGATTTTGGAACAATTCAAAGCTTACTACCCAGTCTAATGAGAAATTTTATAGACTGTTCTGATGAAGAGCCTGGGATCTTGTTTTCAGGCAACTAGGGATTGTAATTATGGATGTCTTGTTTAAGGATGACCGAGAATGAATCAATAAGATTACTCGCAAATAGTGCACATTAAATAATTTCTCACATGTACCATCAATAATATTACTAATTTCTCCCATTTTGCCATTGTTCTCAGAATAGAATGTGTTCCACCCATTGGACAATGGCTGGAGCCATTCTTGGTTGTCAAAAATAGGTAAGACTGCACCACAGCATGTAGTGAGTCCTGGAAGGGTCTGTTCACTATCGTAGAGTACACAACACAGCCCTCACAGCGGGTGTTACCTAGCTTCAAGTGTCAATAGTGCCAACGTAAAGAGACTAAAAGAGGAAATGAATGTTTGAATACTTTATAAGGACTCTGCTTTTTTTTCATGTTTCTGTTCCCCACTTCTATTTTTTCCTCAAGTAACTAACTTGTTCTTCAAACAGGGTTATTGTGGCAGGAATTCAGTCTACTTTGCACTACTCTGTAAGTCCCCACTCTCCATCTCTTCCATCACCAGACAATAGTGGCTTCAAAGCTTCTGGAGGTTTATAATGTTGTAATCTCCAAAAAATAGAGAATTAAAGAATACAGAATAAGCATAACAATCATTGTGAAATTTTTATACATGCATGCCTTGATCCAACTCACACCTCCATCACTACCCCCCAGCTTAAAATATTTTTTTAACTTTTGAAACAAATTTAATGTGTTCCAATAAAGCAGTTTTTCAGTGTGTTTTAGGACAAAAATGTAAACCAGCATCCCCTTTTGTGACTTATTTTCTTAATAAAACTAAAAAGGAACTAAAAAAACTGTTTACCAGGTCACTGTTATTAGGAAAAAATGCAGATGCACAACTAAACTTTGCTGCACAAATCAAGCAGCTCACTCTCCTGGATATTGTTCAGTACTTGGTCTTATAATTTTAACAGGTTTCAGTATTCTATTTTTATATGTGCATATAAAATACTTCATTCTCATTCTCCCTCACCCATTCACTTATTCTCCCCATTCTTACTAGTACTCCTCCCAAACAAGCTCTGTATTACATCCTTATCATTCTTTGTGTGTGTTGTTCAGAGACATTCTCTGTGTGTTTCATATATGCATATATTATACTTTTGTCAGATTATCCTCTTCTGATGCTTTCTCCTTCCCTGGGGATTGAATTCAGGGTCTGGACTCTGTCCTTGAGCTTTTTTTTTTTTTTTTTTCTCAAGGCTAATACTCTACCACTTGAGTCACACTCCACTTCCAGCTCATAAATTGGAGATAGGAGTCTCACAGACTTCCTTTCTTCAGGCTGGCTTCAAATCATGATCCTCAGATCCCTACATCCTACGTAGCTAAGATTAGAGGCATGAGCCATCAGTGCCCAGTGGGATTTTACCAGAAATGATTGATTAAAAAAGCATGATTTTTTGAGAGTGTTATTCATGACAGTATCAGTAAAATTATATGTTAGGAATGTATCACAACATCCTGTGGATTTTAGAATTGCCAATACAGACTAAAGAAACCATCTACAACTGAATTCACTTATTTACACACAGTCATTGATGGTTCACCAAGCAGGAAGATAGTACAGCAACATGGCATCTTGTAGTGCGTTAACTATGGAATATGTCCAAATGTTTTGGGATGAGTCAGTATGATTAGTGCAGATAAGAATCTCAAGTATACTGCAGTATGAGGCCACAGGTTCAACACAACCCAAGATCCTGTCCCAATTTCTGTGCTAAAGTTTGAGAATATAGGAATGCTAATTGTAAAACTAACACTCACTGAACATGTATTATATGCCAAGTACTGCTATAACTTCTGGCTATTTCTATTACAGCAATCCAATTAGGTAGGTACTCTCACTACAGATGTGGAAGCCGACACTTCAAAGAAAACCTGATCAGCATCACACATAGAAAATGGCAGAAGCACTTTGTATCCCGCCATAACCCACACTCTGTGCATGCCTTCAGAGGTGTCAGACAAAAGTCTACAAACACGGGTATCTACTTAATGTTCTAGGAACAGTTCTCATTTATCCAATGTTTTAAACATTATCTCTTCTTAAGACAGCATTGTGATGGCAAACAATATTTCTATGTTCAGATGAGGCACAAGGCTCAGTGAATTTAGCAGAATTAAAGAAATGATAGGGAATACCTTATCTATTGGAGATGGCATTATGTACAATTAGTCACATATTCAGCTGTAATGGTGACTAGGATAATAGGCATAAAGTTAATGGATGCACAGGGAAGTTATATTTAGTCTGACTAGGAAAATCTGGGAAGGCTTTACGCACACACACGCACACACACACGCACGCACACACACACACACACACACACACACACAGATGTGTCTGTGCTCTGAAGGCTGTTCTGTGGGAAAAGGTCCCTGCGGGATGCACAGCAGAAGCAGGCAGGTATGGAGGACATACTTGGCCGGATCATGTTGTGCCAGGGCTAGTGTGAAATTGGAACACTGGGTAGGGACCAAAGCAGTGTCAGTCTTAAATAGCACACTAAACTTAGGACCTTTAGTGGAGGTAGGTACTGTGGAAGGGTTTTTCAGAACAACCTTCTGGCAAGTTCTGATCTAGCAATACTAAGAAGTGGGCATTGGAGACACATTCTGTGTTGGGAAAGAGAACCACTTCTGTGATCTAGAGGACTTCTGTGATCTAGAGGACTTTTAGCGGTACATGGATATGAGAGTTAAATCCACATGAAGCCAATTCAACAGTGTGGGACATAGCAGTGGTCAAAAGGTTATCCCAGTATCATTTTGCCCAAGCTATATAGCAATCATTTCTTTAACCATCCTGACAAAATTCTCCTGTTTCCATTTTTTTGTTGTTGGTGGTGGTGGTTGTGGGCCTAAACTCGGGGCTGTCCCTGAGCTCTTCAGCTCCAGGCTAGTGCTTTACCACTTGAGACACAGTGCCACTTCCAGCTTTTTCTGATTATGTGATGCTGAGGAATCGAACCCAGGACCTCATGCATGCAAAGCAAGTACTCCACCATTGAGCCACCTACCCAGCCCTCCTCTTTCCATTTTTATGGCCCTTGGTGTCTTATCTTTTTTAGCTGATTAATCACACACACACACAGACATGACAGAGAAATAGAGACAGAGACTCAGATATAGAGACAGATTAAGGAAGCAAGCTTTTCATTCTAGGAAAATGCCATTGACCTCTCCATTTAATCAGTAGCATGTAAGTAACTGAAAAGGGAATTACTCTTCTTGCCAAAAGCTACACAGCTTATACCCTGGGTGTGCTCAAGAGTTTTGTAAATTATAAAATAATTGACTGTAAATGTAAGCAATTGCCTCTGAGATTCTCTTATGTTTTCTCTTCTCATTTTTTGCATTTTAAAATTTGTGTGTTTTTGTGCATATATGTGGTGTTGGGATGAACCCCAGCACCAAACACATGCTAGGCAAGCACTATACTAGTAAGCTCCCCTCAAACCCTCCCTTAAATTTTTAAAAATGTTCCCAGGGCTTGAACTTGGGGCCTGGGACTTGTTCCTGAGCCTCTTTGTGCTCAAAGCTAGCACTCTACCACTTGAGCCACAGCACCACTTCTGGCTTTTTTGAGTAATATATTAGAGATAAGAGTCTCACAGGGATTTTTCTGCCCAGGCTGGCTTTGCAGGGCAATCCTCAGATCTCAGCCTGCTGAGTAGGTAGGATTACAGGTGTGAGCCACCAGCGCCTGGTTCTCCCTTACATGTTTAAAATTAATCATGTGACCTTAGACTGGTTACAAATCTCAACCCCTTTTCTCACATGTTAATCAAATGAAGTCAGTGAGCTTGTCCTATCATATCTATGAAGATGATGAGAAAAATATATGCAATCAAACTTTAACAGCTGTTAAGACATAACATGAACTGAGGTGTTAGAATGTATTATTGAATCTTGGCTTAATTGCAGCCAGAGGGAATTTGCTATAAGGAAAATCTGCAAAAGTAAAATAAAACTAAATTCTCTAGAACTGCACAGTGATAGAAGTGAACAAAAATAATCTCATGGCTTCTCTGAGACTGAGGATTCAAACTCCTTGCTGGCATGGAAAGGAGTCTCCTTCACGTCTTTATTGCAACTCCTTCTGCAGTTACCACTGGAATTATATGCAGGAAACCGAGTAATGCTCACTGTCAGGTTTCCTGTGTTACTTAAGTTGTCCCCCCTCAACCCCCCAGTAGAATTCACAGTCCCAGTGAATTCACTGACTCACTGATTTTCTGACTGGTTAAAATACTCCGGTTTTACCTGCTTCCCAGAGGTCTGTGACTTAGATGTTCCTCCTCCCATTCTTTTTTTTTTGGGGGGGATGGGGGTGTCTGGTCGTGGGGCCTGAATTCTGGGCCTGGGCACTGTCCCTCAGCTCTTCAGCTCAAGGCTAGTGCTCTATCACTTGAGCCACAGTGCCACTTCCGGCTTTTTTTTTTTCTGTTTATGTGGTGCTGAGGAATCGAACCTAGGGCCTCAAGCATGCAAGGCAAGCGCTCTACCACTGAGCCACCTTTCCAGGCCCCTCCTCCCATTCTTTTTTTTTTAATATATTTTTTTTTTTTGTCTCCTGGGCCCTGTCCCTCAGCTCTTCAGCTCAAGGCTAGCGCTCTACCACTTGAGCTACAGCGCCACTTCCGGGCTTTTCTGTTTATGTGGTGCTGAGGAATCGAACCCAGGGTCTCATGCATGCAAGACAAGCACTCTACGACTGAGCCACCTTCTCAGCCCCCTTCTCCCATTCTTAAAGGAAGCTTTTCCTACCTGCTTCTCTGCAGTGAGTGTGTGCTCCTTAGAGGAATGGACCATATCACAGAAACTTTTTTTTAAAATCTAACCGGAATGAAACAGATCCGAGTCATGGGCCAGGCACTAGAATAAGTGTTTAATTCTATTGAATGTAAACTTGCTTATCTAAGAGTTTAGACAACTGGACAATAAATAAAGGTATTCAATGTGATCATATGGTTGCCAAAGTAGGAAAACGACTTTGGTTTTTGAATATTTTCACATATCCCCAATTGAATAATATATTTAAGCCCCCACGACTTTATCTGCCAGCAGTTAAATCAGTTTTGCTCTCAGCCCATCAACTGTATGATAATAACGATCCTTTACACAATATTATTTACTATGAAAAATTTCATTGAATGCACACGCACACATACACCAATTAGAGAGCATTTTGTTTTGCCACTACTGTCCCTATTTCCCTGGTGATCAAACTGAGCTTCAGAGAGAATTGATTTTCCTTGAGAAAACTGGAATTTAATCCAGGATTATGGCTTCAACTGCATTCCTGTATTACAGAATTTATTCCATTGTTTCATAATTACTCATTTTGTCTGTTTATAACTCATTTTTCCTATTGTCTAGTAATATCTAGCATCCTGTATATTATTACATATGTTGACAGATGTCATAAATTCATATATAGTTTAAGTTATATTACTAAGAACCATTTGACTCAAACAGAGGCATGGAATGAACATTTTAACACCTTTTTTCTCTATATATTTTGGATCATGAAGTGTCTTCATCCTTGTCAACTTGATATTGTGTCTCTTAAACTTTTACCTAAAGAGAGATAATTCCTTCATTGTATACTCTACGTCCATGACACAGCTCCATGTAACACTTAACACATTCCTGTCATTAGGTGTTCCACAGCTGTAGAAAGGATAGCTGTCAGCATTCCAGGCACTGGGAACAGGGAATCAAAGTGAGCTCTGAGTGGCTGGTAATGAGGCAGGGGTAAGCAAAACAACAAGATTTAGGCAAGCTCTAAGATAAACCATGCAATGTGTTTTTATAGAGTACTGTTTCAAAGCAACCAGGGCCACATAGATACTCCCCAATTGCTTTGCAAAGGGAGTTTTACAAAAATCCAGCTCTCAGTTCTCCACTTCCTTTGGTGTTCCTCTCTGATCAGCTTCCAGTCATAAGGCCCTTCTTTCCTGAATAACCTTTCTCTCACAATACAAGAAAAACTCTTCCCCTTCCCAAATAAGACAAAGTCTCACTGTGGAATGTTACCAGTGAACAGGAGTAGCAGGCTACAGAAAGGCAGACACGGACAAAACAAGGACAAATGGGGGAGAATTATGAAAGAGATGACACTAATCAAGAAGCATTGTACTCATAAACTTATATGTTGAATTGAAAACCCTTTGTTTCAATTCAGGATGATAAAACCTACTAAAGGATAACTAAAATATTAAAAATATTGATGAAAATATTGAATGTCCGTCCAAATGGTGTTATGGAAAATTCAGTACACCTAATCTACTTCCATTCTTGCCTGAGAAGAAGTCATGCAAGATCCAAGCATAGTAAAAATGAGAAACAGAAAGCATGGTCTGAGAATGCCATGATAAAACAGCATTTCAACCCATCCTCAATCATCTTCTTGGGGGTACAAACATTGACCTAATCTGGAAATTAGCAGCTTTACTCAGTGTGGCCCCCTCTGCTCTCTTTTCTCTTTTCTCTTTTTTTTTTTGAACTTAGGCATCTTTGAGTCCTTTTATCATTCATAGACGCTTTCATGTCAGTTTATACTTTTGTGCTTTACTACACACATTCTTCATTCTTCCAGCCATGCATTTCTCCTGCCTTGTGCACAAATGCTTCTCCGTAATTTCACAATCTGTGTCACAGTTGTACCATTTTCCAAGCCTAAATCATTGATTTAGGTTATTTGCATCCCTCTCTTCCCTTCAGACGTCTATCCTCTGCCTCAGTCATCATTTGGACCTCCAGTGTTCCCACAGTGCCTGACACATACTACAGTTCTCCATGGGTACTTGTTGGGGGAATACCTCACAATGAAGCCACAAATACTCGTAATGTGGATTTGTTGCAAATTAGATGTGCAAGCGAAGAATGTATCATGAACAACATCCTTCCCACCTTGTCAGCAGACCTCACATGTGAGCAGTTCCTATGCTGTTCTTTGCTAGAATGGACTCACATAGCCCTCTGTGTAAATTCACATAACTGGCCAGTCTGAGCTTGTGGAACCCACTTTGACTTTGTCACACAGCTGAGAGAAGGCAAAACGGAAGAAGATACTTGTTCTAGTGATTCCTTTTTGAGTAATGCAATGGCTGCATCATTAGGCAGGTCTGCTCTTAGGGATTTTGTTTTTATCTTACTATCTCCATTCTGTTTTCTACTCTCTTTTCTTTAGCAGGTAAATATGTCTATAATTATGTGACTTAGGAAGAAGGGCATAATTCCTCCTGGATCTTTTGGTGTTTAGAACATGGGATTGGTCTCAGACTCTGTGTGATATTTCCAGTGGAGCACATGTGTCTTTCCCCTGCACCATGCTATGCTTTTTTACTTTTTCTTCCTGCAGGGATTGTTTCCATAACCACCCTCACTGTGCTGGCCTATGAACGTTATATCCGTGTGGTCCATGCCAGGGTGATCAATTTCACCTGGGCCTGGAGAGCTATCACCTACATCTGGCTCTACTCACTAGCCTGGGCAGGAGCACCACTCCTGGGCTGGAACAGGTACATCTTGGATATCCATGGACTAGGCTGCACCGTGGACTGGAAAGCCAAGGATGCCAACGATTCCTCCTTTGTGCTCTTCCTGTTTATTGGCTGCCTGGTGGTGCCAGTGGGAATCATAGCCCATTGCTATGGCCACATTCTGTATTCCATACGAATGGTGAGTTGACACTACATATATCTCTCCCAAAACAGTGCCCTGGGTATACATTTTGGGTGGAAAAAAATACCATCGCCATAATCAGTAGTTGACCAGTGACTCTAGGACTTCCCATTTAGTAGAATTTTGCCCTATGTGTTACTTCCAGAAAACATCCATGATTAATAACATTTACTCTTTCTCTCTCTCCCTCTGAAATGTACAAAAGGGCAGTGGATTCTAGACAGACATTAGCAGAATAATCTCACATTATTCAACACTCCTAAAATTTAAGAATTCTAATAAAGGCAATTCTGTGTGTCCCATAATTTCATTTATTTAAAGATCACATGAACCCACTGTAAAAGAATGGCCCAGATGCTTTGTCTAAAAAGTACATTAGAGGCATAAATGAGTAGAACTGGTCACAGACAGGTTTCATGTTAGGAGGTAACAGCAAAGATGTTTGAAGCAAGCAACAGAGAGAGTGTCTTCCACATCCCAGTCTCTCACTTCAGCCACGTGGGGCTTCCTTCCTTACTGCTTCTACCCCATCCATTCTCCATGCTCACAATGATATTCCAGCCCCTTGCTCACTCCCAGCAGACCCCTCTAGCTTTCACCTTTATTTCAAATTAAACTTAGTTCCATCCACCTCTACTTTTTATTCCTTTTGTTTTTTTTTCTTGTAATGCTGCAGATCAAACCAAGACATCTCACATACTGTGTAATGCTCGACTATGCATTTCTATAATTTTATTTTTAGTGCTTTCTTGGTTTGAACTAAGGGTCATGTGCTTGCTAGGAAGGCAGCACTCTACCATTTCAACCACATCCTGGCCCTGCTATGTTTTGATTATTTTTAGGTAAGGTCTCTCAGATTTTGCCCAGGGCCAGCCTCAGATCTGATTCCACCACCACCTTCCCACACGGCTGGGCTAACAGCACAGGCCACCATGACAGCTTGTTGGTTGAGATGAAGGCTCACTGACTTTCTCCAGGCTGATCTCAAACCATAATCCTCCAGAGTCATTTTTCACTTATATTTTCAATCTCTCTCTCATGATTAGCTCTTTCCTTTTAATTATTGCTGTGGATTTAAAACTTAAAACAAATCCTTCAGTTCCTATTAAATTCACTTTATTCCTCTCCTTAACTGTTGTGGGCTGAATGTTGTGTCCCTCTCAACTTCTGCTTCCAGTGTGATGATGCTTAGTGAAGTAATTAGGTTAGTAATTAGTAAATTAAGTTATGAGCCTGGGACTATGGTCTGATGGGATTATTATCCTTATTTGATCCACCAGAGTTATCCTCCACCCTCTTGTTAAATAAGAAGTCATAGGAGCATACCACTTAGAAGCAAAGAGAGAAAGCAGAATGCTAACTACCTTGTTAGCAACTTATCTTGTACTTCTCAGCCTCTAGAACTACGAGAAATGACTTGGTTGAAGCTTAAAAGTTATTAGCTGACTACATTCATCCAGCATTTATTCCTCAATCTTTTGTAAGTTGGCACCTCCTTCATCTTCTACCACCTGCCGAAGTAGTGCTCATTTGAGATCACCGAGGATCTCTCACCTGTGGGAGATCCAATACACACATTTCAGTTTCATTATTATCTCTCACCTGTGGCATTTGAGACTTGGTGATTTCCACTTTGTTAGGACTTTCTCCTCCCATTGATACATGGACCCCATTTCCTGCTATATTTATTGACTCCAGGGATGCTTCTCCCCCTCTTCTCCCAGTTCATGTCCTCTACCTCCTCCTCCCTTGTCCTCATCCTCCTCCTCCCTCGTCCTCTTTTTTTTTGGTCGGTCGTGGGGCTTGAACTCTGTGCTTGGGCACTGTCCTTGCACTTTTCAGCTCAAGGAAAGCGCTCTACCGCTTGAGCCACAGCACCACTTCCGGTTTTCTAGTGGTTTATTGGAGATAAGAGTCTCACAGACTTTCCTGCCCGGGCTGGCTTTGAACCGTGATTCTCAGATCTCAGCCTCCTGAGTAGCTAGGATTACAGGTGTGAGCCACCAGCACCCGGCCTCCTCCTCTTTTTCTTCTCTTTTTCCTTCTTTCCTCTCTTTTCTTCTTAATTTATGAGATAGGGTCTCACTGTGTAGCCTAGACTGGCATCTCTATGTAGCTGAGGTTGGTCTTGAACTTACCATCTTGCTTTAATCTCCCAAGTTCTAGGATTACTGGCGTGCATCACCATGTCCAACTTTGGGGCTTCGTCTTCTGGTTTGATAGTGCTGTGGTTTGAGCTCACAGCCTCATATTGCTAGTCAGGCTGTCTACCACTGGGCCATGCCTCTGGCTTGGCTTCATATTCAAATATCTTCTTCAAGGATTTTTCTTTCTTGGGTGATTCTAGGAATCTTTGCTTAATTATCTCTTGTTTGCACAGTGACCCTGGTAATCTCATACACTGCCAGAAGTTTTTCTAAAGCTATTGACTTTTTCAAAATAACTGTTTCCAATCCAGCTCTTTCCTATGACCTCTATGACCTCTATTAGATTAACATAGTCAATTGTCTATTGGATATCTCCACTTGGTCCATAGATTTGTCAAACTAAATCATATGAAGATTAATTTGCTGTCATCTCCTCCACTAATTCCAAGACTCCTCCATCCCTTCTTGTTGAGTGGCCCTCATTTCTAGCTTCATAACCCAGAAATTAAGGAGTCATCTTCAACTATTATTCACCCATCCCCCTATACTCAAATAATGACCAATTCTTATCTAGTTGAAGATTTTTTTTCTATACGTTATTCTTTCCCTCTCCCATGGACACAGGCTCTATTTAAAAAGGCCTTGAGTTCTTCCTTGTTGCTTCCTCTATTCTACTCTGTCCACTGCCACTAGAGAATGTGTTCTCAACTATATCCTGCAGGGGTTCCATTGTTTTAGTGACTGAAAATAAGGTATGAAGTAAGGCTAATCTGTCTTATGTAGTATCTCCCATTTGCCAGTCCAGCCCCATTTATTGGCACATGTATCCTCTTGCCCCCAGACTCCAGCCCACCGTCTCCTTTCCTGGCTAACCCCTCCTCCCCTTAGAAGGCTGGTGTTGATGTTTTCTTGCTCTAACACTCACTCAGGTTTGCCTATTCACTCCCATATCCTTCTCTGGACCCCTACTGGAGCTGTTGTCTGTACGCCTCTCTCCCTCATCAAACAATGAACTCATCAAGAGCAGAAACTGAGACGTATGATTTTTCTTAACTGTAAGGCGGACCAGAACCTACATGTACCAGATGGTCAATGACTATCTTAGGAATGCGTTACAAGGAGAGAGTATAGAGAAAGGAAGACAGAGGAAGGGGGTAAAAATGTAGAGACTTCACTTGTAATGGTCCATGCTATTATTTCAACAGAAAAGTTGTCTCAAGTCACTTGCCTGAATTTCCTTATTCAGAGAGGGGTGACTAGAGACAGCAATGAAAGACTTAGCTACTCCTTGAGAATGAGGACTGTGTGGAACCTGTGAATATCTACAGGTGCCTGACACACGTTCTAAGTAGCGGTCACTTCTAGAAGGAATCTTAACTAATTTGTCATAAAAGTGGTTTACTTTAGAATGAATGTGATGATAATGTGCTCTTGCTTCATCCATATGACAGTGTTGCTCAAAATATGAAATAAAGGATGTGGGCCACAAAGTAGGGCTCTTTAGGAATGCTGAATGAACATAATGAAGGGATAAGAGTTATGAAAGAAACAAAAAGGCTAAGATAAAGAGAAAAATAAAAGACAATCACCAAAATTTCACATTTCCAATCTAAGTAATTCGCTTATAGCAAAAAGCATCTGGGAAAGTATAGACCAACATATGCTTCAGTTTTGAGCTGATAGATAAGCATTCTACTCAGAGAAGACTAGGGCTAACACTAGATGGAACCTAGATAATGATAGCGTAGAGAGTATGTAAGTGAGATGCACGTATATCTTAGTTAATTGAGACTAAAGAGTCAAAAATGGTGATCCCACATATCCTATAGAAACGAAAGTACACATATACAGGCAACTATGTTCATTTCAAATACATTTCAGTAAGCATTTAATCTCAAAAGCAATCCTAAAGTTATATAAATGGTACTGGAAACCAGCTTCAGTTAATTTTCAGTAATGGGATTTGAACTTAGCTCCCCCCCCCCCCCCCCCGCTTGTCCCAGGTAGGCATTCTATTGTTGAGCCTCTGGCCCATGCTTCTGTTAATTCTAATGGGGTATGCCCTTAAAGAGGGTAATTGGCTTTCTCAGCATCACACTGGGGATAAAAGTAGGAAGTTTAAGGTATGAGTCCAGATCTTTGGATTCCAAATATGCAGCTTTTACCAGAACCCTAAATGGGAATTAGGCCCCTTTGCTCCTAAAATGTTTTGAAAACAGAATGACACCCTATCACATTCAATAAAATACTTTTTTCTAAAATAGAATTGTACACACATATCAATACTATCAGAAATGTAAAGTCATGCCTTAATCCTCTATAATCTAAAAGATCATTTTAATTTCCATGCTTCTCTGTATTAGTTGCCCATTGGGAAACATAATTTTAACAACAATATAGTTTCTTAAATATAATTTTGGATGATATCAATAGCTTAGGAATATCAGCTAAAGTGTGTGTGTGTGTGTGTGTGTGTGTGTGTGTGTGTGTGTGTGTGTGTGTGTTAAATACCATCAGCACATGCTTTAAATAATTTATTTGGAAAAAAGTTCTCCCCCTACTTTTTTTCTGGTGGTTGTGGGGTTTGAATTCAGGGCGTGGGCACTGTCCCTGTGCTCTTTTGCTCAAGGCTAGTGCTCTATCACTTTGAGCCACAGCTCCACTACTGGTTTTATGGTGGTTAACTGGACATAAAGAGTCTCACAGACTTTCCTGTCTGTGCAGGCTTTGAGCCACTCAGATCTCAGCCTCCTGAGTAGCTAGGATTACAGGCATGAGCCACCAGTGCCTGGCTAAAAATTCCCTTAAGTTTTATGATGAGGCTAGAACTAAAAGGTAAAAGCTTTTTGAATTATAATAAATTTCCCAGTTTAAAATTATGAATATGACTATCAACAATTTTAGGTACCCTTTAAGAAACAATTATTAATGCATGTCTTTTATAACAAAATTAGTATAACCTCTTGCTATATTTGGAAATAACTTTTATTTAAAAATACTGTGTGTGTGTGTATGTGTGTGTGTGTGTGTGTCAGTTGAGAGGCTTGATTTCAAGACCTGGGTGCTGTTCCTGAGTTCTTTTGATCAAGGCTAGCACTCTACTACTTTGAACCATAGCTCTACTTCCTAAAAATGTATTTTTTGTGTGCAGGGATATTCTTTCCCTTTTGTTAACAACACAATTATGATAAGAAAAGAATATACAGAATTTATCTGAAGAACTCAAAGAACTCTCTAGTTATGGTCATTGCTCCTCAATAATGTTGACGAGGCCACACTCAGAGAAGATGAACTGATTTCAGACAGATGGGAGTCTCTGAGTGTGCCAAGCACCACGCCATCCCCACAGTTCAACTCCTGATGAAACCAAACACAAGTTTCATATCAAATCCCACTTTATAGTTACCAGCAATGAAAAACACAATGGTTTCTAGGAAAAAACGGATTTAGGATTGAGTGCTCATCAAGATCAATATAGGCATAGCCATGCAGAACCTTATACATGAGTTTGTGACCTGCTTGGAGAATTTCCAGATTAGCATTCTGGATGAAAGAGTTTCCAGTATGCAGAATTCCCTTCCATTTTATGGTGACTCAGACTGTCTCATAAAACTTCAAGATTAAGGCAAATCATTTATTTCATCTTTTTTGAGTAAATTAGAAAAGCTTTAAAAATTATTACAGAATTTAAGAGGTTACTTAGCTTACCTACAGTTTATCAGAGCTGAGGAGATGGGAAATCAGAAAGATGAAGGTTGGGCACACTTATGGGGTTTGGAGCAAAAGTCAGCAATCCAATGTTCTGTCCAGTTCTCTTTCCACTGAAGCTCTTTCCACTAAAACAACAGAATCCTGAGCAAGAATCATGACTGCATATCTGTCATCAACAACAGTCAACCCTTCCTTTCTCCTTTCTTCAGCTTCGTTGTGTTGAAGATCTTCAGACAATTCAAATAATCAAGATTTTACAATATGAAAAGAAATTGGCCAAAATGTGCTTTTTGATGGCCCTCACTTTCCTCATGTGCTGGATGCCTTATATCGTGACCTGCTTCTTGGTGGTTAATAGTCATGGTCACTTGGTCACTCCAACAATATCTATTGTTTCTCACCTTTTGGCTAAATCAAGCACGATATACAACCCAGTTATTTATATCTTCATGATCAGAAAGGTAAGCTTTGTCATTAAGCCACTGTTTATACCCTGGGTGGGGGGAATATGTCTTTATAGAAAAATTTCAGAACAGCTTCAGTGATGGAAAATCAAATCAAGAATTTGATAGAAAAGGAAATGATACCAGACAGGGTATAGGCTATTACCAAAATAATAGCTCTGTGCTATTAATAGAGGGATACACTTTTTAGGTAAAATATTATTAAAATTATCCTTAATTCATCAAAAATATTTTATGTTTATCACTAAGTTATTAAATTAAAAACAAGTTTATACATTTACCTCTTATTGAACTATGCAGCATACTCATTAATTTTACCATGAAGCATATGCTAATCTTACTCTTTATCTGTAGGTTATGAAAGGAAGGACTAGAACCTTAAATATTTTAGGTATAGTCATCGATAATTTAGTGTGCCTTTCTCCCAATGAGGGGGCTCTAATCAATGCTTCTAACCTTTATGTAAAGTATAATAAAAAGTACATGGCACAGTTTGGTATCTCTGCGTACCCAACACACATAGACCTAATGTTCTGGTTCCTGAAAACACACTTCTAAAAAGTTACAACAAATAAAAGCAATCATTAAGACACTGGGTCTGGTTCACAATTTTTAGGAGAAAACATTTTTTGGCCCATATACTCAACCCTTACAATAATACATCTTTAGCACTACACTGGACTTACCAAACAATGGTTTGATAAATTCACACTCAAACAAATAACTCTTTTTAAATTGAATATAAATTAAATGCTAATTATAGGGACTGTTAAGGGGTAAGTGACTCATGACCATGTATAGCACATGTAAATAGAAAGTTAATTATTCCTTCTGTTTAGATCAATGTTTGATGCATGAGCTTTCCCAGATGAAGGAAAATCAGTAAAAATACCACAGATACATACATCCTTTTTGTTTGTTTGTTTTTGTTGTTTTTTTTGTGGATCATGGGGTTGAGCTCTGTGCCTGGGCACTGTGTCTCAGCTCTTCAGCTCAAGGCAAGTGCTCTACCACTTGAGTCACAGCGCCACTTTTGGTTTTCTTAGAGATAAAACTCTCACGGACTTTCCTGCCCCAGCTGGCTTTGAGCTGCGATTCTCAGATTTCAACCTCCTGAGTAGCTAGGATTACAGGAGTGAGCCACTCACTTCTGCTTTCTTTAACTTCTTCACATAGCAATTTAGCTTAATCATTTTTTCTTGAATGTGAATCCAGATGAGGAGCCAGATGTTTACTTAATAACCTTTCTGTTCTCTCAGTTTCGAAGATCCCTCTTGCAGCTCCTATGTTTCCGGTTGCTGAGATGCCAGCGGCCGGCCAAAGACCTACCAGCGGCCGGAAGTGAGATGCAGATTAGACCCATTGTGATGTCACAGAAAGATGGGGACAGGCCAAAGAAGAAAGTGACTTTTAACTCTTCTTCCATCATTTTTATCATCACCAGTGATGAATCTCTGTCAGTTGATGACAGTGTCAGAAGCAGTGGGTCCAAAGCTGATGTAATCCAAGTTCGTCCTTTGTAGAAATGAAAGATGGAGCCTTGGATTGGACACTGTGTTTGGATTTCCATTATAAGGATTGTTCTAGAATCCCCATTCGATATAATATGAACAGAACTTTTATGGCCCAGCAGGATATGGGGACTGCCATATGTTCTGTGGACTCATGAAGTGATAGTGAGGCAAATTGTTTTAATTCAATAGGTGCTTTACATGAAGAACCACTTATGGTACCATCATCTTCTAATGTGGTGGAATTTCCATTTAAAAATATTTTTAAGTGACTCTATTTGCCAAAGCACATCATTTTCCTCAAAGTTATTTCACTCTAAAAATAGTGTCTCATAAACACATGTGAAATAACAGATGTCTGTGTTTTCTGTGATGTTGGATTTTATTCAGTGTCATATTGTGTGTCTGACCAAATTTAGTTTCTTACGGAACTAATTCTGGAATGAAAATCCCTATCTTTAAAACAAAAGGCTGTTGTTACAAACACATAGTTTAAACACATGATAAAAAGGAAATTCACATGAATAGGCTGCTGAGCAAGCTCCAGAAGATGCAAGTAAGAAGCATCAGAACCAACAGAATAGGATGACTTCAGGGTAGCTGTGGTATATGGTTAATTCTGTAGTAGACAACACCCATGAGAAAGGTAATGATGATGGTAGTTGGTTACATTTCAAATGTGAGTGTGACAGGTGTTTATTTTTCCTTTTAATAATTTTTCACATTTTTGACGAGTTCTGGATTTAGAAAAGGAGTGCTCAGTAAACAAACATATCTGAAGATGAAAAGTGTTCAAGTGTATTCATAAGAAGTGTTATTTATTCTTCATTTCTTATCAGTCAGTCCACAGGAAGGGCAAGGTAACCACCAGGGACAACTCTGGGCACCTTCCAGCAGAGAGATGATGCCAAAGGAATCAATGTAACAAACTCCCTACTTATTTGCCTTCCTGCAAGTTGTTGTCCTCAAATTCTCAATGTCCTTTTCCTTTTTCTGGTCACTTCTCTAGTTATTTTCCTTTGTTAAAGATGCTGCATACACCAGGGAGTGTTAAACTTGCTCTTTGAGCTTTACTTATTCTGTGGGTGTTTCCCACATACACATGGAATGTGTACATGTTCATACACTTCTATTTGTTTTTTTCTCTTATCCATCTGTGTTTCATTATGGAATGAACCTAAGGTAGAACAAGGCAAAAGTTATTTCTCCTCCCCTAGACATGAAATATTAGGACTCAAGAATGCCTTTGACAATACAGAAAACACTGAGTCATTAATTTTATTGCCTAGTTTTTATTTCTTACATAACTCTCCTAGTGTTATCTCATTC
Source organism: Dipodomys ordii (assembly GCF_000151885.1). Classification (NCBI taxonomy): domain Eukaryota; kingdom Metazoa; phylum Chordata; class Mammalia; order Rodentia; family Heteromyidae; genus Dipodomys; species Dipodomys ordii. The sequence goes on along the minus strand of NW_012267273.1, from coordinate 685,234 downwards.
TAATTAATCATATTTGAAGGACTTATAAGTGATTCATCAGCCTATCGAGGAAGTAAGAACCAAAAAAAATTATTTCACCAAATTCCCTTGTGAAAATCAATCTTATGGCCAATTCTGCCACCACATGTAGTTCAAGAATAAGCTAGTAATAAGCACTAAATTGCTTCTGGGGGTCTGAAATGAAATAAAATATGACTTCATATTTCTGTAAAACTTATCTCTCTGTTTCCTTTCTGCTCTCGTGTATGTAGATATTTGCTTTGTAAATAAAATCCTTTCTTATCCTTCATTTAGTATGTCATTAGTGGCCTTTTCCTTTAGAAGGTATTTAAAGACTAATAAATAAAACATTCATTCTGGAACTCTTTGGGACTCTACTGAATACCTGCTTTACCTATATGACTGACAAAAAAATCATCTTAAAATAGTTGTTTAAAAGAGTTCCAATTCAATACATCAGTTTATGAGTTCCAAACATCCATCAATGTCACTCTTCCTCTCCCCGCCTTTTTTTTTTCAGTTGTGGGGCTTGAACTCTGGGCCTGGGCGCTGTCCCTCAGCTTTTCAGCTCAAGGCTAGCGCTCTACCACTTGAACCGAAGCGCCACTTCCAGTTTTCTGTTTGTTAATTGGAGGTAAGAGTTTCACAGACTTTCCTGCCCAGGATAGCTCAGCTTTCTGAGTTGTTAGGATTACAGGTGTGAACCATCTGTGTCTGCTCTTCCTTTCTCCTTGATCTCTCCCAGTGTCACCCATCCCTCAAGCTACTGGGTTCCATTTTCACAAATGTTCACTAAATGCTAGGATTTTTCTCTCATCCTTTAGCATCTGCCTCATTCCCCTTGATCTCCCCCACTCCTGATGTCCCAGCTTCCTAGCATTTGTTTTCTGAAACTGTAAGTTAGTTGTTCATAGGCGTTGTACCATAGGAGTTGTCCCTGAATATATCATAATTTATTCAATTTGTGTATAGCTACACATGACTTTATATAAACTGATGTTTTTCAAGTGAGCCTGTGAATGAGACAAGTTCCCTCTAGATGATGAAGTGGTCTGTACTCCACAGGGTTGTGTCTCAATACTGTTGTGAGTCCTGTTAGGTCTTTAAAGAAAACGCATAAACGGTAAAGTCCTGCTGGGGCCTTATTTTCTAAGAAGTGAAAACAATCAGCCACTGAAATTTCAAATTTAAATGTAGAATTCTGCATGCATGATGTGGAGGGGAAGCTGTGGGTTTGCAAAAAATAGCTGTGGATTTCCCCCTATCAATTGCAAGTAACACAGTCTACATTATGTTAATTATACACAGATAACTGTCTTCCAGCAATGAATTAAATATGGTGATGAAGCCATCCTTTTTCTGATCCTTGATTTTGGTGTCAGAGAAATCACACATTTTTTTACTTTGGGATCTTTCTATCACTGCCAGTGAATGGGAGGATTTATTGTAGTGACTGCATGGAGTTTGAAGGAAAACGTGCCCCATATTGCAGGAGTAGGCTGTTCCAGTTCCATGGCAGTCTTAAGTAGTGTAGAGGTCTCCAGGACAGGTGTTGCACAAGGAGGTATGCACTACCAATGGCCACCAGGGATCCAAACATACAGAGTCCTTTGTTTATCACCTGCAAGGACAGCAAGAATCTGTACCATCCAGAGATTGAGATTCTATACCTCGACTTTCCACTTACACAATTTCCTCTCCATCCTTTATCCTGAAACAGACACTGAACTGTTTGATTTCTGATTGAGACCATACCTTATTGTTCTGCCTTCTGTCCTGCCATTATCTCTTTGAGGTCTGTGACCCAATTTTGTTCATTTGAGAGTAGATAAATCTTGATCATGGCCTAATGATTCTCCACACAACAAAATGATCTGTCTAAAATTCAAATGGAATTGCTGAGCTTTCTTTGGATCCTTTGTTTCTCTTAAGCTAATACTTAGGATGCTAAAGGCCCAGCCCACCTTTCCAGCCATCTCTCTGTTTATTCTCACCCCTATGTGCTGGCTTCCATTTCACTGAATTGCTTATTCTTTCTATTGAAGCCTGTTGCTTATATTACTTCAGCCTTTACCTGTATAGCCCAATTCCCTGTCTCCCCAGGAGCTGTAAATCTCTAAACACCATAGCTGTCCATCTTCCCTAATAGCCTCTGAGCTATTAGGGTTGGGCCTGAATCTTGTCCATCACTGTTCTCAGTATCCATGAATTCAATCAAACTATTGTTAAATGAATGAAAGGAGTTATAATCTTAAATTGGCTAATCACCAATCAGAATCCCACTTAATGGCATTTAGATTAGCTGCCCAGTGCATTGCATTAGGATCAAATAGTGTTTGCATTGGAATTGGTAATTCAGTTTTGTTGGAGTTTTTAAAAATAATTTAAACCCATAAAAACATTTTACAATGCACATGTCAGGAATGGATCACATTCTAAAATAAAGAGCTGAATGAAATAGGAATGTCAGTTTCTTTTTTGAATCTCTTCAGAAGTTTTTTCTATCTCCCTCTTCCTTTCTCTTTCTCCTTGTCCTTTATATTTCTCTCTCTCTGCTTCTGCATAGTTGTTCAGTTTTCCCTCTGTCTTCTGTACATAGAAGAGTAGTTTTTTTGGTTTGGATAGCAAACATTTGGTATATTTCCTGTAATTTCTGTATTCTTATAAAACAAATATGACCTCAACACTACAACACTTTACCACATCATATTTTTATTGTACTAATGTAACTTATTCCGTTAAAAACAAAAGAAAGAAATTAATTGTCTAACCTTGTTTTGCCAATGCCAGCGCTGCACTGCCTCATGGTATCTTATTCTGGAAAAAGTGACCTGTCAGGACATTTAAGACATATTTGTGTGTATTCTTAAATAGTTAAGCAAGCATTTCAAACACAGTAAAGTCTTTGACCAGACCTTACCATTGTATACAGAGGGATAAAGGTAGATGGCATAATAGCATGAAGAAATCTCTCTAAGTTCTTTCGAAAAATGAACCACAAGGAGTTGACATGGGACCGCATCTGCAATGACGGGAAAAAATTCTTTAAAAATAGCTGAATTAATTTGCTTCCAACAACTAATCATTACTCTTCATTCCCACTCATCACAATGCTGTACACAAAGTAGGCAAATTCCCACTTCCACGATAGTTATTTGAATTCCTTCAAAGAAATTTCAGTAGGTTAAATGTACAGTGATTAACATGAAACTTATCAGCAGGATCTGGTTTGCTCAGCGATCAGCATAGGAGCTCTATTTTCCCAAAGAATTTGTTCATCAGATTTATAGATGATGTGTGAACTCAGTTTAGACCTCTTTCTGTTGCTTCCTGGCTGGTTTATCATACTGTTTATGACAACAAGGAATTTCTTTTAAAGCATGTGTGTCTCAATCTAATATTCCTTATCAGGACCCATATTGTGTTACTGTAGCTCCTTTGTTTTAGACTTAGGCAATATATAGCAATAAACTCTTCCATTCTCTTCTAGAACTTCTCTTCACAAGCATGATACAGTTCCACTAAAATTGGTGACCATTTTATTTCTCTTTGAGAGAAGTGAAAAACAGTGACTTTTCCTCAAATAATTAGCCTATAGATTGTTGTTAGTTTGAGGATTGCTAAAACCCATCCTCCTCCTGCTTCAGCCCCCGAAGGGCTCAGCTCTATCTTGTAGATTTTTCATTCCATTATTTATAAAACTATAATCACAACCACTTGAGATCTTGTCATGTGACTCATTCATAAATGGAAAGAATAGGCATTTCTTTAAATGCATATTTAACGCATTTCTTTTGGACCACTAATTTCTTTAGAATTATGCACTTTTTTTAGTACATAAGACTTCAAAGGATAATATTCCATGTGTCTTTAAATATGCAGGTTTATTGTGAACAATGGAAAGGTAATTTAATGTTTCTTATATTTTCATATTTTAGTACTTATTGTATTCTGTTTTATTTGTATAATATTCATTTTCATTTAATACTTAATTTTAATTGTAACATTTTAATATTAATTTCATTCTTATATTTTATAATTATATAAACACAGCCCAAAAGATAATTTGGAGATAACACAAAATTGTATTTGAGGATGTGTTAATACGTTTTCATTTATTTTTCTAAATGTTTAAGGTATGAACCTATGAGTAATTAAACATTTTGTCATTTCTGTTGATTCTTAAATGTCCCATTAGTAAAGATTGAAATAATGTGTGTTAAAGAGGGGTAGTTATTGTCACTAGCTACATAATCAGAGCACCATGCTTTAGGAATGCTGTGTGTGTGTGTGTGTGTGTGTGTGTGTGTGTGTGTGTGTGTGTATTCTTATCCACATCCACTCACGCAGCATGCAATAGATGGGACTCAGCAAAGAGGGGAGAAAAGAATTGCTTATCTGGAAGTGAAGCATTTCAGAGAAGAGGGTCAAACTTTCCTTACCTCTACATAATTGTACATAGACAGGTCTGAAATTGCATGGTCATCTGGAATCCTAAATCTTGAGAATTCAGGAAGACACATACCTAGAAACCAAATTAAATAATACATGCTCTTAAAACAATGTACAAAAATATGCCCGATTCTATGTAAGTCAAGTGAAAATGGTATATTCACTACCAATATTCTCTCTAATATTTTCTCAAGTATAGAAAGCATACTGTGTGACTTAGAAGCTGTGATTATTAGTATTTTCTGTCAGTCCTGGGGCATGAACTCAGGGTCTGAATGTTGTGCTTGGGCTTTTTGGCTCAAGGCTAGCACTTTACCACTTAAGCCCCAGCTCTACTTCTGGCTTTTTGGTAGTTATTTGGAGATAAGAGTCTCATGGCCTTTTCTACTTGGGTTGGCTTCAAACTGTGATCCTCATGAACTCAGCCTCCTAAGCAGGTAGGATTACAGGTGTGAGCTACCAGCTCCCACCCAAGTTGTGATTACTGAGCAATGCCCATACTATATTTTTGTTGCCATAAAGCTAGAATATATTTGTTGAATTGAAACCTGTTTGCACAACTAAAGATAACTAAAAATTAAAAATTAAATAAATAATAAAATTAATTGTTGTAGTAAGATTACACTTGTTGGTTGGTTAAAAAAAAGCATAATTTTCTTTGTTTCAGAGATGGCAATGGGTTCTTATAAACCACTGTAAGTAACCCTTAACCCTGCCCACTTGTTTCATTGCACTACACATACACACTTCATCTGTTTGAATACCCATCTTATGTTATTTGGTGAATGCCTAGAATACAGGTTCCATGTCTTCTTCATATTTAACATTTTAAACTGGTTTGTTGCTAGTCATTTAGCAAATGACTAGCAAGTAAACAACCAAACAACTTCACCTTTTAAAAATGCTGTTTACATAGTAAGAAAACTTGTGCTGAAGTTCCAGCTTTGCTATTTCCTGGCTACATGACTGTAAGCAAGTTAATTAACTATCTCCAATTCCGCACCTGTAAAATGAGGACACAACTAGTATCAATGATGCTTTGGGGGAGGACAAAAGGAGATAATTTGAAACATAACAAGATACCCCACACATGTCAAATGTTCAGTGATGTTATTTATTCTTCTTTTTCTCAATTATTATTGTTTTAATCTCTACTCTCAAGTATTCAAAACTAGGGATGACAGTATGTTCTGCTACAGAATCCCAAACCAATTAACTGAAAGCTAAAAGGGGAAAAATAACACCCTCTTGTTTCTGAGCATTGTGTGTATAACTGGGAAAAAGAGAAGAGAGGAAGAAAAGCTAGAAGGAGAAGGAGAATGAAAGGAGGTGGAGGAGGAGGAGAATGGAGGAGGAAGAGAATGGTGGAGGAGGTGGAAAAGAAGAAGGAGGAGGTGAAGGAGGAGAAGAAGAAGAGGAGGGTAAGTAGGAGGATAAGAAGGATGAAGGGAGAGGGAGAAAGAGAAGTGGGAGGAGGAAGAGGAAGATGAAGAGGAAGAAGAGCCATCTTTTAGATCCAGGCACCTGCGTACTTTCTAGATAATACAATGCACATATACTACAAGCTTTATTTATTTATTTGTTTGTTTGTTTTTGTCCATCATGGGGTCTGAACTCTAGGTCTGGGCGCTGTCCCTCAGTCTTCAGCTCAAGGCTAGTGCTCTACCACTTGAGCTACAGTGCCACTTCTGGCTTTTTCTGCTTATGTGCTGCTGAAGAATCGAACCCAGGGCCTCACGCATGTGAAGCAATCACTCTACCACCGAGCCATATTCCCAGCCCACTACAAGTTTTTATGACTTTTTTCACGCTAAATCTTTACATGAATGAGTCACTTTTATAGCCTTTTCTAGAGTTTGGATTGTCCGTGTACCTCAAAAGTATATGTATAATAGGAACTTGCTATTGGGAGGTAGGGATTTCTGAGAAATCTTTGAACCACTGCAGGGTGGGGTATCTGCAAATAGGATTGTGGAACTTCTTTTCCTTCTGTTCAGGCCTGGTGGCGAATGGTTTGCTCTGCCACTTGCTCCCCATGATGGTAATACTGCCCTTCCATCGGCCCAGAGCAATCCAGTCCAATGGATCATGAACTGCAACTTACAAAACTGTGAGCCCAAACAACCACCTTTTTATCTTTGTGAGCTGATTGCCTCAAGCATTTGTTATCATAATGGAAAGCTAACTAATATAGACATTCAGGAACAAATGTTAAATAACTGCCAGTTTCCTCTCTGGGTGCTCATTGTCTGACATGGGTTCTATGTCTGTTATATCTGTTAATACAAAACTTTTAATAAACCTGGGCAGGGAATGTGTGAATGGGTTTGTGATCACAGAGGATCAAAAACAAGTTCACATTCATCAAAAAGGGTAGGCTGTGCCCAAGAGAGATATTTTACTTACTAAAATCATTATTGAATTTATCCATTAATTCATCAAATACCAAGCAGTCTTCAAAGCCCTAAACAAGAAGAAAAAGAGGAAAAGTCAACTAAAATAATTAAATTTTTTTGACAGGAATAAAACTAAATGAATGGGCTTTTTATCCACAAACAGAGCACTGCAATTGGGTTTCCAAAACCTGGTTTAGAGATATATAAAGACCATCAGCTGCACATTTGATGTGTTGTTTTTGCAAAATTTATGTTTGCAATGTTTACAATGAATTGCAAGTTGACCATGTTGTCATTGGGAGGATTAAAGAAGAATAAACATTAATGGGAAATGAGTGAAGAATATTACAATATTACACAACATTACAATATTATGAAGACAACATAAAGCCCACCAAACTCCAAGAGAAAAGTGGGGGGCTCGGAGGAGAGCAATCGGAATTTGGTGAGACTGGTAAATTTGTTCACAGTATACTGTGTACATAAATGGAAATATCACAATAAACTTGCTCATAGTAAACAATGCATGCCAACTGAAAAAATAATGATTTTAGCTGTGTGCTGATGGAGGCTGAGATCTGAGGATTACAGTTTGAAACTAACCCAGGCAGGAAAGTTGGTGAGACTCTTATTTCCAATAAACCACCAAAAAGCCGGAAATGGAACTATGGCTCAAATGACATATTTTAAAAAGAAAAACAAACAATTACATATTTCTACCATGAGCTTTAGAATTGTGTTTAAGTTGCTCAGGTCTTTGAGAGTTATATTTAGCTGGGTCTGGTGGTTCATACCTATGATACCAACATTTAGTAGGCTGAGACAGGAAGATCACAAATTTGAGGCCAATCCAAGCTATTTAGCAAGTTCTAGGCCACTTTAACAACATAGGCAGACAAAAAACTAAAAAAAGGTTCATACTTAAAACAATGTAATGATAAGATACAATTATTTGGCATCTATAATTCAAGATTAAAGCAAATTTTAAAAAATGAAGAACTCCACAAAATGTATGTTAAATGCAGTTCCCACTGAATTTCTTTGCAAGAAAATTGGAAACTATGTTTTCATTTTTCCAGTAACTCAAAGTGTAGTTTTAGAGACAATATGAATGTATATAAAATATTCTATATTGATTATAAAGATTACATCTAGAACAAGTAAATGTATTTATCTAATCAACAGTAGTATGTAGATTTTTTAGAAATAGCAGATGTTTTATTCATTTATTCTTCCCCAAAATTTGAGATATGCTTTATTAAAATCTCATTTTCCATATGTCAAATGAAAGATAAGTAAGGTGTGAAGACCATTCTGTGGTGAATGCTGGAGTCATGGCATTTTAATGCCAATCTTGGGCTCTTTCCCACTAGGTTACAATGATGTCTTCTATTTTGATTGAAATCATGGCTTTGCATTGGCAGAGGATGTGCTTGGTCACTCAAGGCACACCCCAGTCCTTTTGGTTTTATTTGATTGTTCAGATAGAACCTTGTTGCTGGCCTCAGACTTCCAGTTTTCCTGATCTTTGCCTTGAAAGTAGTAGGGAGACACCTTGCTTGATTTTATGCCTTCCTTCCCATGCTTTGTAAAACAAAATACTCATTGCTGCTTTGTGGAAAATCTGACTGAATATATACCTGTTAGTTTTCTTGCAAAATATTCTAATTTCTGAAACAATTATGCATTATAATTATTAAAATATTATATTATTATAATATAATATAAATATTATAATGATTAGACAATTTTAACATTTCTTAAACTTAGTATTTGAGTACTATTTTTCTTTCTGAAACTTCTTTCTAGCCCAGATAGTAAAATTTCCATGAAGGTGGTAATACTCAACATCTAATGTGTTTCACAGTTTTATATTTCCCTTTATGTTAGAAATAACAAGTGGAAAAGAAATGGATAATTTAGAAATCTTTTTTTTCTTTGAAGCTTGCTGTATAAATTTATGTGTATTTTCTAGAAAAGTTTTATTTTCAAATTAAAGTCTTGAACTGCTAATAACCAGCTTTCTGAATTTCAAGCTTTGATTACTTTTCTGACTAAACAGCATATGATATTATACTTTATGCATTCTTCAACATTGCATTATTGGATCAAGTTTCCACAAGCTGCTATAGTTGGCTAAGCAACTGGAATGAATGCTGACTTGAAGTATTCTTCAGTCCATATGGGGATTGTTTTGGTTAAAGTTTTATTTGAGCCTTGTTAACTAAGATGAACCTGGAAATATTTTAGAAACTTCCCAAGGGAAAAGAACTCACCGCATTCATTCCTTGCCCAAAAAATGGGACAATGGCATGAGCTGCATCTCCCATCAGCACACAGTGTGACTTCAAGTGGAAAGAAGAACATTTTATGGCTATCATGGGCTGAGCAGGCAGCAGAAAGAAATCTTGCACCAGGGCTTGTCTTCATAGAAAAAGAACAGAATGTGAAGATGTTAAATCGGATTATAAATGTTAGTGAGCATTTTCAGATTGATTGGCTTTGTTACCACACTATTTTCTGAACAATGTACAGCAACACCAGGAATAAACACCGGGAAAACTCTTGTAGTTATAGTGCTAAACTTCTACTGTTTTAATTACTTTCTTAGTTTCGGAAAAATGTCAATCACATCCCCCAAAGACAAATTTGGCAGCATTTGAATAAGGTGAAATATTTATGTCTTGTCATGAAAATATTGTTATGGAATATTCAAATATATGGATGCATTGTAGGCTTCTAAACAAATATTGAACAGATACTATTGTGCATTTGATTAGGCTACAACAAACCAAAGCTTAATTAATAGGTACACTTATGTATTTGGAGATGGACAATAGTAATCAAATTACTATTGGATAGCTTGGACTATGTGTGGTCAAAGGAGATACATTTCTAGTTGGTCTATAGGAATAAATTCATGAGCTCTATCATTCAATGTGTTGAATATAATAAAAACAAACAAAAGCCTACTAGAGGTTTATGCAACAATACACACCCTCAAGAATCTTAAGTATAGTGAGAGTGGCAATCAGCAGTCATGGGGCCATTTTTAAAATACATAAAAACTAAATTTAGGTTGCAGATTCCTCTTGATGGGTAGATAAGGAAAGATCAGTATAAACTGGATAGTTTTTCAGAAAAGGATGCAAGCTAGTAATTTAAAAAAATTGCTACGGGTCAACAATGTGATTTTATTTCTATATAATTAACTTGTTTTATTTGCATAACTACCCTAAAAGGCAGATATTTGGACATCATTTTAAAGGTGAGACTCAAGTAAGTATGGGATAGAAATAGAGTCAAAATCTTGCATTTTTGGAGGTCACGATGTTGAGTGAGATAAGCTAAGCTCAAAAAGACAAACGTTCCATGTTTTCACTCATTTGTGGAATATATAAATACACTCACATATATACACAATTACAATATAATATATATAGAGAGAGTGAGACCATGATTATAATTCTAGGACTACTTGGTGGTGAAGGGAAGAAAAGAGAGGAAATGATATTAAGTGTATAGTATTTATGCAAATGGAAAAAGTAGAAAAGAGATCAACTGAGGAAGTCAATCTGATTAAAGTATAATATAGGCACATGGGAAGAATCATAGGAAAAATCTCTTTTTAAAATTATTATACACCAGAAAATAATGACAAATAGAATGACAAGAAAGTAAATCAAGCGTTGTTGAAGAGTAAATATCACCGGTTGGGGGAGAAACAAAAGAAAGGATGAATGAAGTTGAATATGGTTGAAGTAATTTATGTGTCCATACTTAAATAGAAATTGTTGAAATTGTTGTTGTTTTTGTTTTGTCGGTAGTGGGGGCTGAACTCTGGGCCTGGCACCATCCCTCAGCTCTTCAGCTCAAGGCTAGGGCCCTACTACTTGAGCCACAGTGCCACTTTTGGCTTTTTTCTGCATACATGGTGCTGGGGAATTGAATCCAGGGCCTCATACATGCGAGGCACTCTTACCACTAAGCCAACTTCCCAGATCCCAGAAATTGTTGAAATTGTTTTAAGGAGTGAGGAGTCGGAATGAGGGAGAATGACCAAGGAGTGAGTTTTAGGGACTACTTTGTATATATATATAGAAATATCACAGTGAAATCCCTCTTGTACAATAATAGATGCCATTACAAATCTAAAAAAACTATAACGGTTTTCCTCTAAACCAGGAGTGGTGGTGCACATGTTCCGTTTCAGCACTGTGAGCTACAGACAGGAGGATCAGGTGTTTGTGACTAGTGTGGACTCTACAGTGACCCTGTCACAGAACAGAACAAAACCTCCTGCTCTGCTAGAAGCTTGGGTGTTTATGCACCCCTAAAATGTATATGCTGGAATATTAATTCTCAAGGTAATGGTATTTAGAGGTGAAAACCTGGGAGATGATTAGGTCATGAGATTGGACCTCTATAAAAGGAACTACGGGAAGCTCCCTCATGCCTTCCACCATCTGAGTTCACAAGAAAGAGGAAGCTCTTGTGAGTCAGACACACAGGACACCGAACCTGCTGGTGCCTGCATCATAGACTTCTCAGCCTCAGAAATGAGTTTCTTTCACTTATAAGCCACCTAGTCTCTAGTACTTTTTGTTACAGAAAGCCTGAATAGACAAGACTTTACCTCCAGCCCTATGCTTTGGAAAAAGACAGCATTGGGATAGGTGAGCTAGATCTCTGGATGAGGGGTGTTCGGAGTCAGTAGGAGCAGAGCCTCAGCACAAGAGAATTCAAGGCAAGGTGCACAAGGAGAGTGATGTGGACATGGGCTAGACATATAGCAGGTCACAAGCCAGATATTGAATGATTAGACATGAGCTTCGCACAACTTAAACAGTGTGGGTCCTTTCCTGGATGAATGATTTAGAGGCATTATCTCACTCTTCCTCACAGAAACTCTCTGAAGTAGATACTATCATTTATCAGTATTTTATCATGAAGAGCTCAAGATTACAGCTGATGTGGTTAGTAAGGGATGAGTATGAGGCTTGAGGCTGCCTGATGTATCTGCTATGCCACAGAGAGCTGTGTATCTCCTGGCATAAGGAAACAGAACCAGGAGATATCATTGGCTTTTGTATTCAGGGCAAACTGCCCATGGCTTGAGTGTCTCAGAATCTTTGCTCACTATAGAGCAACTATCCACTTAGCCTTTGGTAGGTTCCTGGCTAGGGTGCTGGGTGACTATATTATGTTTAATCCAAACTGAAGCATAAGTTGCATAGCTATTGCTTGAACTTGTAATAACTCAAATCAATAAAATTAAAGGTGGCAAGGTGCATCTTGAAACTTACTCTCCAATTAGAGGAATGGAATCTGGAAAGTATTTCTGGAAGAAATCTAGCACATCATTGCTGGTTAGAAGTTTTTCAAACTCATCGAAGGGCATGAACAAAGTGCACGTAAATGATTTTTCCTGTGAGAAGAACAGGGTGAGAGAGAAAACAGGCCAGTGTCGCTAGCACTATGAGTGAACCCCCAATTCACTTGGCTTCTTGCTTGGACCTGAGCCCCTGGGGAGAATATTCAAGTAGACAGGAAAAGCACTATGGTTTTGTCCTTTTTCCCCTAAAGAAAAGCTCTGGAGTATTCCAGGGATACTCCCTGCCCTCTTGCTTCTCAGAACTCCTGCCCTAGGAACTCTTCATTTTTACAAACAAACATTGCTCTAGTTAGGTGGCTAATAGGTTGGTTGGTTTATTTTTTCTTCCTTTTAAAACAGCATCAATAGGATTGCAAGACAAGTAGCAACAAGAAGACTAAACAAAGAACAGGTGGCTATAGCTATATAGGAAAACAAACAAACAACTGTTGGGGTTTGAGTAAAGAAAAACTATGCCTTTTTCTGTGTAATACATATTCCAGTGTTCTACAGACCTTAAAGAAGCAGAGATACTTCCTTACATATGAAGTTTACATCTCTGTGGCTTTATTGGGGAGATATTCCCTTTAGACTCGTTTTGATTGAAATGACAGGCACCTCCATCCATAAACTCCCATTAGTTACCCAAGTAAGTTAACTCTGAAGTAAATGGTTGAATTTCCAATTACGGAAGCAAATAATTGGACTAATTTTTCTTCTCAGTAATCCGAAGACATAAAAATAGAATCACTAAATAGATTAAACAACGAAGGTATCAATTGGGTATGTAAAACAAAAACTCATAAAGGCTGAACAGCATTGCTGTAGCAGCATTGCTACTCACATTATGTTGAAAATGAACTATGCCACTTGTGGGTGGAGATAAGAGGGAAAAACTGGGAGAGAGGGAAAGATGGGTCACATTGTCCAAAAAGAAATATACTCATTACCTGACTTATGAAACTGAAACCACTCCATACATCACCTTTATAATTACAATTTTAATGGTTTAGAAAAACTCATGAAAGACATTCAGTATAGATTCACAGTTAGTTGATAAGAAAAATCTATATTACCATGTTAGGTAGCGCAATCATCATAAAGGTATTTCTAGGCCATATATGCAGATAATTAGGTTCCATAGCATACTGTAGGAAAAAATATGTTTGATTAGTGCATTAATACAACACATATCTCTGCTTTTTATTGGTCCCAGTAATGTAAACAAATACCCTATGTGTGGTAATATGCTTATGCATTGCTTCATGAAATTGAAATTGTCTTTAAAAATACATTTGAGTTCTAGTTGGGTGCCAGTGGTTCACACCTATAATCCTAGCTACTCAGAAGGCTGAGATATGAGGATCTCAGTTTGAAGCCAATCCAGGCAGGAAAGTCTATGAGTCTCATATCCCTATTAAACTACCAAAAAGAAGCCAGAAGTAGAACTGTGAGTGGACTGATACAACTCTAGCTTTGAGCAAAAGAAGTTCAAGGACAGCCCCAAGGCCCTGAGTTCAAGACCCAGAACTAAAACCAGACAAATACATACACTGAGTTCTGTCTTTATAAACTCAACCATAGGTGTGTTTTTGATTTCAGGTCTTCAGAAGACACATTAAAACCCTCGGGACATTGATGGTTCCTCTTTCCTAGAGAAATCAAGTTTTCTCAGAAATGCAGCAGATTAGGTTCTCAGTTCTTGAGAACATACTGCAAGAAGACTTTATTTTTTCTCTGTATTTTCACACATACATCCACAAACACATACTTATATAAATATATATACATATATATATATATATATATATATACATGTATCAGAATCTATACATTTAAGCCAAGTGCTAGTGACTCATGCCTGTAATCCTAGCTAGTAGGATGCTTAGATATATGTACAATGTCATGATTCAAGGTCAACTTGAGGAGAATAGTTTGCTAAATTCTACTTTCAAAATAACCATCAAAAAGCAGAGGTAGAGGCGTGGCTTAAGTGGTAGAGCAACTAACAATGTTGAGTCAATATTGCTTCAATATTGCAAATGTTGCTTCAATATAGCAAAAAAGAAAAAAATGTGAGTATATGTAATCGTAATTTTGTTGCCTGATCTGAATAAATTAGACTTAAGTCTTAGGCTTAAGTAGTAAGTGGAATACCAAAAGAACAGCATGGCTTCCACCTAGCATTTTCATGCTGAATCATAGTTATTGTGTTATGTATCTTAGAAGAAAGCTCTGTGCCCATGTAGGGTTTTTGTTTTTGTTTTTGCTAAGGGCCCCGAAGGGACATAACAGTATACATGCATAACTCCTTGCCTTCCAAGATCTTACAATGAGTTGAAGCGACAAGATGAGCCTGTGTAAATAAACACCAGACTGTACTGCTCTTTAACAACAGTGCTCTTACCCAACAAATGTTGGGTAAGAAGATCATGAGTGGCTTAATGACAAAGTGTCAATTGTCTAGGGACAACATAGGCTACACAATGAGACCCTGTCTCAAAAACCAAAAATCAAACTGACAAAGATTCTGGATCATTTGCCTCCTGGACAACTGATTCCCAACCTATTGTTTTTCTTCCATAAAGAACATAGACCAATGGCAATATTATGTAATATAAATCCCCTGTGTGTTTCCAGTAGGGTGACTGAAAGCAAACCAGTGAAAAGGCAAGAATAATAGAACCATAATGTTAAAGAGGTGTCTGCACACCTAACTCACTATGAATTACAAAGTTCAGCAGCAGAATGAAAGCTGAGCACCATGGGGAACACCTGCACAGGCCTCCATGTCTGAAACCCAGGGTAAAGAAGCTTCAAAGGGAAAGGACTTACTTCCCCACACTTAGGTGGAATAGTCAACTCCATGTACCCATGAGGAATGTACTGCTGACTGTAATCAAAGCGAGGCTTCCTCATGAAGTGACTTCTGACGGTCGAATAGGCGCCATCACATCCTACAATGAGGTCACAAGTGACATCTTTGGGAACGTTGTCAGGTCTGAAAAATACAATGAGCCACCCCCCCCAAAGCAACACCTAGTGAAAACATTGCTCTCAATACTCTGTTTCTACTTGGGCATGAAAAGTCATGGTTGAGTGGGGGTGACTCAGGCAACTCAAATGCCTGTGCCACATTGAGAGTGCTGAGTCAAGGATTTAAAATAAAGACGAAAATTCTTGTCTCTTTGTCAAGGTTTTTCATGTAAGAAAGAGAATAATGTACAAGTGTACAGACGGCAAAGACACATGACACAGAACTGTGACAAAGACTTGAGCTTCCTGAATAAAGGAAGAGAACATTCAGACAAGGACAGAGTGTCCCATGAGAGTCAATTGTGAATTCTTAAGTTACAGCTGTGCAAATGAATGTACAAACAACCGCTCGGATGTGACCAACATTTTCTAGGTGTAATAAGTTTGGCTTGAGCAAAGGTATTTGAAGGTAAGCCTAAGGTGATTTCTGATACTGGGCTCCAGAATATCAAGTTCTGCAGATATTCAAATCCCTTAAGTACTGTACATAATTCACCCATATCTTCACATGTTTTAAACCATCATTAGAGTATTTCTATATCTAGTACAATGTAATGCAGGCATATTGTTGTTATATTATATTCTTAGGGAATCATTATTTCCTAAAAAGTGAAAAGTCTGTGCATTTTTCAATATAGATGCAATTTTTGTTGTTTTTGAATAGATTTGATCTGAGGCTGGTTAAATTCATGCATGAGAAACCAATAGATATAATGGGCTAATTGCACAATGGGTAGTGGGTATGAAGGAGAAGAGAATTTGGGATATAAAGAACAAAGTTCTAAATATATTATTCTAGCAAAAGGTAGATAATAATATTCTCCTTTAGAAGGATAATATATGAAAAGTTGCAATGTAAAAAAATGTACTTGGCAGTTTGAAGTGGAAGCAGAATGCAGGGGTTAGGGGTTAGTGGAAACAGATGGGTCATCTGTTTAGGGGGAAAGCCAGACAGTATTGTACTATAGGAAGAAGGAAGACAGAATCTAAAGCCAGCAGGAGGGAGGAAGACATCCTTGAAGAGTTATAGTTCTATAGGAGAAAAGACATACCATGAAGAAGTCTAATGACATAGGCAAGAGTACCAGCAAAATCAAGAATGAGGCATGATGAAAGACTTTGACATATTTGAACTGGTGTAACCAGTACCTGCTATTGGGAAATGGTGATTTGTTGATTAGGACTTCGATAAGGAGTGCTAAGGAAGAGAGAAGCAGGAGCTAGCAGTGTTTATTTTAGAGATATGAATTTTCAGATGGTTATGAAACTCTGAACCATGGATCCATGACATATCCCAAGAGTGGGCTCTGTGACTTGGAATTTCCGGGGAAATTGAATTGGCCAAAGAGAGGCAAAGAAATTGGACCTGGAAAGAGGACAGGAAATGCTGGTCAATGACAGCCACCAGGTTCAAGGAGGAGAGAGTTTGAATAGAACATGGTTGCCAGAATGTGATCATTTAGAATCGCGGTTGGGACCTGGATATTCAGAAGGCATCCGGGACAAAATTCCTATTTTTTGTTTCTTGAATCTAGGGACTATGAGAATTTTTTGTTTACTGAATCATTTGACTCTTTCAAAAGAGCCAAAGAACAAAGTTTACAAATAGAGCGCTTCATTCCAAGCCTTCCCTCTGAGCCAAAAGCTTGACCCAGATTACCCTAGAACTGTGACCATTCCCTCCTCAGGACTGCATTTCACCAGCCGGTGGCCAAAGTGCACCTTTGCGTTGGGATATTTCTCAACGGCTGCAAGAGGAAACAGAAGGCGAATAGATAAATTTCAATTCTTATTTAATCAGTTTGAACAAAAGATCATTTACCTGGCCCAGTAGGATAGAAATGTTTTATCAATTAATTTATTCTTTGTGTGGTTTTTTGGGGGGAGCAGGACACGATTTTGGTCTGTAGCACATGTTGCTGGCCTTGAACTCAATCTTCCTAGCCTCCATCTCCTGGGTGCTAGGATTGCAGGTGTGCTCCACCAGGAATGATGAGATTTCTTTGTTCTCTGTCTTTTCTACCTCCTTCCTTTCTTCCCCTCTCTCCTGCATTACTGGGACCTTTAATTTACCTAATTTGCTATCTGTTAATTGACTCACTCTCCAGACCTGCTTTATTACTGGTTATTGTGGAGATGGAGTCTAGTAAACTTTTCTGCCTGGGATGTCTTTGAACCTTGATCCTCCATGTTTCAGCACTATGTGGCTTGAGTAGCAAAGGGCCAGTCATGAGTGAAAAAGACAAGCATGAACTTGAGGCCCTGAGTTGAAGCCACAATATCTGTCCAAAGTAATAAAGAGGTGAAAGAAAGAAAGACAGACAGATGAAAGAAAGAAAGAAAGAAAGAAAGAAAGAAAGAAAGAAAGAAAGAAAGAAAGA
The DNA here is from genome assembly GCF_000151885.1 of Dipodomys ordii. NCBI lineage: Eukaryota > Metazoa > Chordata > Mammalia > Rodentia > Heteromyidae > Dipodomys > Dipodomys ordii. Next base: position 667,595 of record NW_012267273.1, on the reverse strand, counting down.
AAGAAAGAAAGAAAGAAAGAAAGAAAGGAGGGAAGGAAGGAAGGAAGGAAGGAAGGAGGGAGGGAGGGAGGGAAGGAAGAGAAGGAGGGAGGGAGGGAAGGAGGGAAGATGGGAGGAAAGGAGGGAGGGAAGCAGGAAAGAGAAAGAGAAGAGAAGGAAATACAATGTTTTGCATTGTGAACTCTTGTAGTCCTGAGACTGTTAGAAGTCTGTACCTTTGGAAAGAAAACAGGTACTCCTACTTAATTTTAATGCAAAGTTATACTATTAAATCCAGAGAGTTTTCCAGAGAACACTAGTCTTAGATAATGTTCTTAAAAACTGTGGCCATTGTTGAGAGCAGAGGAGAAACACTGAATACTCTAGATTCTCAACTGTACTGTGCTAGTCCCCAGCTCCATGGTATGAACTTGAACGTGGATAGTCTGAAGCATACTCTGGATTGAAGTCCAAGGCCAGTTGCAGGTAGAAATATTCACAAGCTCTCACTACCACCACAACAAAAAATAGCTGAACATGATGGAGTGTATTTGTCATTCAACTATGATGGAAAGCATAAGCGGGAGGATCTCTAGTCAAGCTGTTCCCAGAGACAAAGTGAAATTCGATTTCAAACATAACCAGAACAAAA
>NW_012267273.1:655371-665749 GCF_000151885.1 Dipodomys ordii | reverse complement strand
AATATAAAAGGAATACTTGAGGATCATGCTTTGCTATGGATGAAACTATTTAGCACAATTGCTCAAGAAAAGAATCTATCATGAGCTAGGGCTGAATGTGATAGAGTAAAGGCTACCAAGGGATGAGGTTGGGTGGCTTTCCAATTCTACAAATATGATTTCAAGCCCAGTGAATTCTCACTAATGGGTGGGCTTTTAAAAAAAATCTGATTATTAACATCTAGCCTATATTTTACAACTTCCTCTTTCTTAACTTCCCCTACCCCCCACCTATTTGGTCTACTATATATATCAAGAGTCTATATTCGGCCCTCTAACCACATTATTAGAACTTTCTTCAGAACTCAGGGACTATACCTGAACCCTTAAGATGGTCTCCTTCTCCCAGCCTCCAGTTGGCTGCTTCTCTGTCTTTCTGAAATGCAAATCCAATTGTGTGCTTTGAACTTGTCTCTCCATATCTGTGGACCTGCTAGACTGAGTTTTGCTCTGAGGAATGGGCAATCCTGCACAGCAGTGGCTGAGACTTAATAGGATCTCACACATGAGAACCAAGTCTTCTTCACCCAGTTAACTAATAAAGTGAAACAGTGATGCTTTCTTGGTCTCTATAAAGTACTTTGTAATGGAAACAGTCTCACTCTTGTCATTGTTTTGGCAGTCCTTGGATTTGAATCGAGGACTGTGAATCTTCTAAGCAAGTGCTCTATTACTTGAACCACACTCCAGCCCTCAGTAGTGCTGTTTATAACCCAAATCCCAACATATCATCTAACAAGATAAATGTATGGGTTTTACTCAATCTAGTAAATAAAAAAATGGACTTACCAGTCAGTAGATCCTTGTTTAAATTTTTTCTGCTTATGGAAAGAATATACTGCAAGATAAAAATAAGGGTTGACACTATGTATAAAGGACAAATATAATTTTTAAAAAATTATTGTTAAGTAGCTGTACAAAGAAGTTAAAATTCCTTAAGTCAGGTTATAAGTTTAATGCATCTTGATCAACATCACCCCTTCCATTATTTCCACCATCTTTCCATATCTTATTCCTACCCCCAAATTATGTACTTCAATTTTCACATAATGTAAATTGAATTATAATGACTGCATTGGCTCACCCTTTCTCACTTTTCTCATGTGCCCAACTGACAAATACAAATTTAAATTACCAAGCAACAAGGTACTTATTATTTAGCAGAAGGCTACAAATTTGGTTTTATAATCATTTAAGTGCTCTTTAGGAAATATATGCTAACCAAATGCATTTAATACAATAAGCATGTTCTGTTGGGCATGATAGTGTACACTTAGTATGCTACTGCTGGAAAGGTTGAGAAAGGACAACCACTAATTTTAGGGTAGCCTCGCCTACTTGGTAAGATTTGGTCATAAAAACCCCAAGGGACGTGAGGGGGGTGGACAGAAAAAAATAGAAAGAAATTAGCCACGCTTTTTGAGTCACACTCCTAATCTTAGCTATACTGAGATCTGTGGACTGTGTATTGAAGCCAGTACAGTCAGAAAAGTTCTCAAGACTCCATCTTCAACTAGCTAACAAAAAACTGGGTTGGAGGCATGGCTGAAGTGGTAGAGCCCCAAGTAAGCAAGAGGTCTTTAGTTCAAGTCTCAGTACTGCCAAAGAGAAGCACGTTTTAACTTGGGCTTTTTCAAAGTTTGATACTTCTAAATCTCCTCTTGTACCTAAAGTATTACTCTCATGAAGATAGTTTTAAATAACCAAAGGTGGCAACTCATATTTTGGCCTTTAAGTCTTTAAATTTATTTATTTTTTTTATTTTTTTTATTTTTTGTCGGTCATGGGGCTTGAACTCTGGGCCTGGGCACTGTCCTTCAGCTCTTCAGCTCAAGGCGAGCGCTCTACCACTTGAGCTACAGCACCACTTAAGTCTTTAAATTTAAGTGTTATAACACATTATAATAACAGCATCACTTGAATAAGTGTACTAAAAGAAAAAAAGAAAAAATAAATGAAGAAATAAGATCTCAGCCAACTTTCTTCCAGATAGATTCCATTTGATTGCAATGATTTTGCTGCTGATTCGAGATTCCAATAAAATATTACAAGTCTCACTTTTCTCTGTAAAGACTTCTTAAAAACTTGCCCTCCCTCGCCTTCCCCAGCATTTCTTTTTATTTGGGGGGGGGGGTGGACATGGGCCTGAACTTTGGGCCTGGGCGCTGTCCCTCAGCTCTTCAGCTCAAGGCTAGCACTCTACCACTTGAGCCATAGCACCACTTTCGGCTTTTTTCTTTTTGCTTATGTGGTGCAGAGGAATCGAACCCAGGGCCTCAGGCATGCAAGGCTAGTGCTCTACCACGGAGCCACCTTCCCAGCCCTCCTCCCCAGCATTTCTGGTCTGTCCCTCACACAGAGCTCCTTGGCCTCACTCAGCTGCGGTCTTCTCCTGATGAACTTCAACACTGACCTCCTAGCCCCACTGGGTTCCAAGTGGGACTCCTCTCTTTGCCCTCTGCCACTAACAGCACATCAGCAATAACTATGTCCTGCAATAACTCATGGTGCATGTGGCTTACCTGATGGCATTTGTAAATCTTACAAATGATTCTTACGTCTTTTTCTATAGCGTCGAGCTTGATTGGATGCCAACTGAGCCACATATGTCAATTAATTGAAAATGTGGATCAGTAAGGATAGCTAAGATTTTCTTCCTTTCACTCCCCCAGCCAGGGTCACGCATATATGCATATCTATATTCTTTTTTTCTTCTTTTTTGGGTCCAGTCGTGGGCCTGAACTCTGGGCCTGGGTGCTGTCCCTCAGCTCTTCAGCTCAAGGCTAGCGCTCTACCACTTGAGCCACAGCACCACTTTCGGCTTTTTCTTTTTGCTTATGTGGTGCTGAGGAATCGAACCCAGAGCCTCAAGCATGCAAGGCAAGAGCTCTACCACTGAGCCACCTTCCCAGCCCGTATATCTATATTCTTGACATGCCAAAATTCATAGTTTTTTTTAAAGCTATTCAATAGAAACTTTTTTTTTTTTGCTGGCCTGGGGCTTGAACTCAGTCCCTGAGTGCAGTCTCTGAGCTTCTTTGTGCTCAAGGCTAGCCCTCTAACCATTTGATCCCCAGTGTCACTTCTGGCTTTTTCTGAGTCATTTACTGGAGATAAGAATCTCATGGGGATTTTTCTGCCTCACCTGGCTTTGAACACTAAGGCTCAGATCTCAGCCTCTTGAGTAGCTAGGATTACAGGTGTGAGCCACAGGCCCTGGCTCACTGGAAACTTTAATCCTTCTTTCATTCCAAAGCCCTTTTAGCTGCTAGAATGTAGACATAGGAGATCATCACAAAATCCACAAAAACCTTTGGCTCAGAATACATAGGCAAATGTCCACAGACTGGCAACATAGTTATAACTTGAGAAGTTATGAAAAATCAGAGCCTCAGCTTCTGTCCTAGCCCTTCTGAGTGAGATCCCAGAACCTAGCAAAAAGAGAAGTGCCAATCTCTGCTCAAAGGACAGGTACTCTGCTCAAAGAATATGAGCCTCACTGGGTTGTGTGAATTTCTGGATAGAAATAATGCAAATTGGAATCCTCCTTTTGATGCTGGGTGTTGGGAACCTTCATTTTCTCTTAAGGCAACAAATTCAGAAGGAAAAATTATCTGGGAATACACATTTTTTTCTTAATTGTATAGGTTACTAGGAAAGAGAGAAGTAAAAAACAGAAAGATAATGATTTTTTTCATAAATTCTCCACCCCCGTCTGGTCTCCAATTTATAAATTATGAGGATACCAAAAACATTCTTTGTTCATTGAATAATTTCTATTATAAGCAAACTGTGGGCAAAAGGGTTCAAAAGGGAAAGGCAATAGCATTATAAAACCCTCCAGAGTTGTTCCTGGACACTAAGTTTGATACAATAATGTGGTTGCTTTCTCTTGGAAAGGAGATGGGAGGTCAAGGGCCTTGTAGGCGGTGCAAGCAAATCAGAGATCTAAAAAAGGGCCCAATAGCTTGAGCGGTAGCTGGAGCTCAGTCTTTGTAATGGGCACTCAGAATTGGGCTCTGCTGATCATTTCTTATTATAAAGTATCTTGATAATTATATAAGTGTCCCTGGGTCTGGATTAGGGTAAGCAATGTCAAAGGTGAGGCCAGAGAGGAAGGAAAGTGTCAACAAGCAAGTGGCACCAATCCACAAACCATTCTCTCCAGGGTAAACCTACCTGAGACTTTGTCCCATAGGGAATAACAGATCTCTTTCCTGACAGAGAGTGAATCATTCTTCCTCTCATGGGAACACCTTGAGACACAACCTATAATGAACCAGAAGCAATGATTTCTATTTCTATAACATGACATCAAAGATTTTTATTTAAAATTGGTTTTGTCATATATATGTGCATATGCGTATACATATAAGCATCTGCAAACATGCTTGAACTAGGTACCTGATCTTCCAGGCCAATGGCTTTCAGGGCTTGTCGTCCTCTGTAAGAAAGGGCCAAGTTAATGCTCCTCCCTCGTACTGATTGTGCCACTCGGATATCTAAAATATTGGAAGCAAATCCCGAGTTATAAACAGCCCTTAAACCTTAGAACAGAATGAGCATGTCACTGTGCTAGAAAAAACGGTTGCCTTCAGAATTATATCAGAAGACTTGCTAACTATTCTAAAGAAAACACTCAGAGTGAATTACTACAAAATTTATAGATCATTGAGGGTTTGAAAAGTTCTAACAATTCTTACTTTTAAAATTTCTTTCATGAAATAGTTTCATTCAGAAAATCTAAAGAAAGAGATCAAATAGTGAGTATCAGCCCTTATGAGTTTCCCTGATGGCTTACCTTCCCTCGCTTCATATATTTCTACTTGGAAATTCCTCTTTGCAAGGAAGCACGCATTCAGTGCTCCAACCTGGGAATGAAAACAAATTTTTCTTATTTGATCAGGACTGTAGGCACATGTGATATTTCTAGTGATGAAATGACACATTGCGTGGGTATACTGCCCTCCTTTCATACATTGATTTACTCAGGCATTGCTGGTGAATACAAATTGTGAAAAGGGTAAGATGAATTCAAGAGTGAGGTAGAGGCATGGCTCAAATGGAAGAACACTAGCTGAGAAAACCAGTAAGCTGAACAAGCTTGAGGTCTTGAGTTCAAATCCAGTTTATGGCAAAAGAAAAAAAGGTTTCAGGAAATGGTGCTGTAGCTCATGTGGTAGAGTGCTCACCTTGAGCTGAAGAGCTGAGGGACAGTGCCCAGGCCCAGAGTTCAGACCCCACGACCAATAACTAGTATATGTCTGAGTCAAGCAGAAAAGGTCAGATAACTTGATGTTAGGGGAATGAACCCCAAGATATTCAAATGTTTTTTTTCTTTCATGCAATTGTTTCTAACATATTTATAAGATGATTTCTATGTTGCTTTGTATGTCCCTCCCCCACGATATAACCCCTGTTTTCACTGTATTTGATGTTGGTATAATTTGTGGAGGGGAAAGGAAAAAAACAAATAATTTAAATAGGGATACAGGTGGACCCATTGCAACAATGATATGTACAAGTCGTTATGTCGAAAAACGAACTTTACAACTTTGGTGGGGGCGGGATCGGGTGGGGGGAGGTGGGGGGAGTATGGGAAGGGATGGGAAGGGGAAACAAAGAGGAGGCAACAATGCTTGATAAAGAAATGTACTCGTTATCTTGCCCATGTAATTTTAACTCCTCTGTATGGTATCCTCACAATAAAAAAATAAATAAAAAATAAAAAAGAGGACCCCCCCAAAAAAGTTTCATACCTGTATGTCTAGCTACTATGGAGGCTGATATCTGAAGGGTCAAAATGCAAAAAAAAAAAAAAAAAACAGGTAGAAAAGTCCACCTTGAGATTCCACCTTTAAAAGAAACAGCAAAAAGCTAGACTGCAGTCATGCCTTGAGTGGCTGAGCATCAGCTGTAAGACAAGCAAAGTGCAAGGCTCTGAGTTCAAATCCAATTTCAGAAAGAAAAAGATTAAGTAGTGTAATTTTGGGGGTAGTTTTTGTTTTACTTTTCTTTTTTGTACTTTTTCATAGTAAGGTGTTGTCTAATTTTTTCATACATACAGAACATAAAACATGTATGCTATCTGTGGAAGAATTACACATTAAAAGCAAATGATGATAAAGAATATTCAGGGTAATGCTTCTAATGTACAGGGGAGAGGCACAAAGATCTGGGCTGTTTTAATTCTTATGTTGTTACTACTACTACTACTACTAAACAGACAAAGCAGCAGTGGTGCTGGTGTCAGTTCCTTATTGACTCTTTCCTTCTTCTCAGCCAGGTGTGGTGGTTTATGCCTCTAATCTCACTATTTGGGTGGCTGAGGCAGAAGGGTTGAAGGATTGAGGCCAGGCTGGTCTACACAACAAGCTCCAGGCTAGCTTGGGCTACAAAATTAGACCTTTCTCTTAATTAAATGTCTCCTCCAAGAAAATAACACCGTAACAAAGATTATAATCATTCCTATCCTGCTGTAATGGAGATTCAAATGAAGCTTAAAGCAAAAACTATTGATGTGTTGTTTATATAAGGTGAGCTGGAAGCATTCCTAAAATGACCAGTAATGTAGACTCTAACTTCATTTCTCTTTCACACTTTGTACGAAATAGGTGCTTAACTGGGAAAAAGTGTCAGTGCAATCTTTAGTTGTTAGGTTTCCAAAACAACCAAGAAAGACAACAGACACAAATGGAAATGAAGTTGGTGCATAAACCATTTGAAATCTACCACAAACTTTTGGTTAAGGCACAGCTGGGTTCCTGCCCATAAACAAAGAAGGAAGTTGGTGAGGGGCCGAGAAACTGGGAGGGCTAGAACATGGGGAGAATAAAACATATTTTATGATGCCAGGTACAGTTACGAAAGGTTTATTTAGTTGTTTTAAAGTTCCAACAATCCACAACAGTAAACATATTGATTGAAAAAATCTGTATTTATATGACAAAGCCATGTTTACTGCAGCACTATTTATAATAGCTAAGTTACAGAAATAGCCCAGATGCCCTACAACAGCTGAATCAATTTTCAAAAATGTGATATGTACATAATATGTCTAATATATACATATATGATCATTGTACATAGATTTAGGTCCATATATGTATTATGTATGAATCACATCATATCATATTATATATAATAGATATGTTATAAACAAGGGTATATAATATGAAGTCACAAACACAGTAGGATTTTATTTCATCTCTGGAAGCATGAAATTATTCCATTTGCAGCAAAATGAATGAATCCGAGAAAAAAAAACCACATGGACTGAAGTAAGCTCTTATTGTTCCTTCAGAATAATTTTTCCCTTAAGATCCAACCTGCTTAGGTCAATCTGGTTCCAAGATCTGCTCATATCTTTTCCTCAGGAAAGCTATCCTTGACAACACTCTGGTCAGGAACCGCCAAGACACACTACAGCCTCCTCCAGTTGCATTTCTCTGGTAGGGCTTACCTGTTACTGAAGCAACTCTGTTTCTTTCTACATTGCCTTTCTTCTCTTTGCAATGCTTTACCTGTTATCTCTACTACCTGCATCAATGTTGGCATGAAGTTCAATAAGATGAATGAATTCTCATTCTGTGTGACATTTTGATAAAAAAGAGCATTAGACCTGCCCCATATGAAGCAATGACAATCCATGTCATATTCACTGACAAACATGGACAGGGACAGTATTCCTCAGTATTTTGAATGCAAAAGGCAATAGCAGACAATAACAATAACAAAGGCAGAACAAAAAGATAATATAAGCATATATTATGTAAACACATATGTGGCATAAAGTGTACTAATCTCTATGTCGCCTAGTATGGTGTTAGACCATGAATGAATTTTGTTGAGTAAATCAGTGAGTGAAGACATGCTCATGAATTAAAAGCATGAAAATAATGTGAATAAAGATGAAAATAAAATGTTTAAATCTGAACTAATTGGGAAGTTTTTATTCTGAAAGTAATGTTGTACTGAATGAGAAAATAGGGCTCATGGGGGGCAGGCCAGGTTGGAGAGAACAAGTCTGGCACCATGGTGCAGAAATGAAGCCATACCCACTTCCACCTTCCTAGGTGTGTGGGAAGGTCCCAGACATTTGACTTCATCTGCTCAGGCAAGAAGTGAGTGTGGTGGGTGCGAATGAAAAACTGGGAGAGAGCAAGGGAAGAGGCGACATTGTCCAAAAAGAAATGTGTTCTTTACCTCTCTTACATAACTGCAACCCCTCTGTATATCACCTTCATAATAACAATTTACAAAAGAAAGAAAAGTGAATGCTTTACTCCACCATCCTAGACCTGGCATTGGAACACTCAAATAAGTCAGTTGGCCAAACAGGCATTATGCCCAATTAATCAAATAATAGAAAACATCCAATATGATTTGTTTTACATTGGCTTCTCATTTCTTGGCTTTCTCATTCTCAATAGAAAGCATTAACCAAAGTGGGGCAAAATGTGTTGTTTGTTTTTAAATTAAAATGACTATCAAGGCAAATGTTTATAAAATATAGCCCATTTGGAGACAAAATATTTAGTCAATTTGCTTTATTTTTTTTAAGAAATAGTAAGCCAGACCCAAAGAAATATAGGTTCCATGTTTTCCCTTATTTGTAATAATTAGTATACATCTAGGATAATCTTATCAGATGAGCAGAGAAGCTCAAAAGCTATGCATATCTGACCATATAAGATGATGCTAAGCAAGATGAAACCCAATATATGAACGCATATCTTTTGTTGTTGTTGTTGTTGTTTTAAATGTACTATGTGATTTTCTTTTGTTTGTTTGTTTCTTTCTTTTTTTTGTTGGCCATGGGGCTTGAACTCTGGGCCTGGGTGCTGTCCCTGCGCTCTTCAGCTCAAGGCTAGTGCTCTGCCACTTTAACCACAGCGCCACTTCTGGTTTTCTAGTGGTTTATTGGAGATAAGAGTCTCACAGACTTTCCTTCCCAGACTGGCTTTGAACCTCAACCCTCAGATCTCAGCCTCCTGACTAGCTAGGATTATAGGCGTGAGCCACTGGCTCTGGATCTTTTGTTTCTTTGTATGTTCTTCCCCCTATAGTATATCCCCATTGTTACTGTATTTGATTTTGGTACCCTGAATCTTGTATATACATGTATCTAATTTGAGGAGGGGAAGGGGAATACTAAATGCTGAACTAAGGACACAAGATGACCCAATGCAACAATGAGAGTCACAAGACATTATGTTGGAAATGAATTTTACAACTTCTTGGTGGGGGATTGAAAATGGGGGAGGAGGGGGAGAGAAGGGACAGTAGGAGAAAAACAATGTTCAACAGGAAATGTACTCATTACCTTACTCATGTAACTGTAACTAATAAAACTAATAAAATAAATAATAAAGCAAAATGATGAGAGAAATACAAACACTTTTGCATTTTAAAATTAATATTCTAAAGGTGATGTACAGAGGTGTTACAGTTACATAAGTAAGTTAATGACTACATTTCTTTTTGAAAAGTGTTAACCCCTCCTTCATTTTCTCCTGCTACCCTCCTTAATCTCCCTCTCTTTCCCCCAAATTGAAAAGTTCATTTCCAGCATACTGTCTTGTGAATATCAGTGTTGCATTGATTCAACCTTCATCCCACCTTTCTGTGATTCCCCTTCCCTTCCCAAATCAGATAAACTTATAGATAACCCAAAGGGTACAGAATTTTTTTTAAGTGATAAAAGGGCATAAACGAAAGCAAAAGAATGAAAAAGTAATAACTGCAAACAGTACATTCTAAAAACTTCCTGTTTTCATTTCTTGGAGTTCATTTTGATAAGCTTCATTTTATATGGTCATATGCACCTAGCTATTGAGCTATTGTGATCCTCTGCTAAGAGACATAGTCTAGTATTACAACTGAAGGAAACCATGTAGCCTGTGTTTCTTCCGGTCTGGCTTACTTTGCTTGACATAATTTTTACAAGTCTTTAATTTCCTTACAAATGGGGCAATGTCATTCCTTCTGATGGAAGCATAGAATTCCATTGTGTATATTTATACCACATTTCCTTGATCTGTTCATCTACTGAGGAGCATCTCAATTGATTCCATATCGTGTCTATGGTAAACAATTCTGCAATGAACATGGTTGTGCTGGTCCCTTAAGTATGGCCTACTTTGTCATCATTTGGATAAATACCCTTGAGGAGGATTGTTGGGTCATAGGGGAGTGTTATGTTTAATCTTTTGAGAAACCTCCATACTGCTTTCCAGAGTGGCTGAGCAAGATTTTATGGTGTAACTGGCCATACTTCCTTTTTAAAATAGCATTGGTAGGTAAAACATTTAAAATCTCACCCATGATTTGCCAATAG
>NW_012267273.1:654655-655321 GCF_000151885.1 Dipodomys ordii | reverse complement strand
GAGCAATAAAATAACTCAGGAAATAGCTAAGGAAAAGTGTCTTGAATTGATTATACATTGACATTTTGTACATAATATGCTCATTTATCTTAATGAATTTACCCCAGATTTGCTTAATCTGAAAGTATGGTTAATAGAAAGTTAAAAATGACGGGCTGGGAAGGTGACTCAGTGGTAGAGCGCTTGCCTTGCGTGCTCAAGGCCCTGGGTTCGATTCCTCAGCACCACGTAAGAAAAAAGAAAAAAAAGCCGGAAGTGGCCATGTGGCTCAAGTTGTAGAGCGCTAGCCTTGAGCTGAAGAGCTGAGGGACAGCACCCAGGCCCAGAGTTCAGGCCCCACGACCGGACCAAAAAAAAAAAAAATGACATGTGACTGGCCCTTCTGGTCCTAGCTTGGACAATGGCTACTTGGAGGTCTACTATAGAGGTGAATATAAAGGTCCTAAAAAGTAAAACAAAAAAGGGGGGGTTGGGGAGGTGGCTCAGTGGTAGAGTACTTGCCTTGCATGCATGAGGCCCTGGGTTTGATTCCTCAGCACCACATAAGCAGAAAAAAAAGCCAGAAGTGATGCTGTGGCTCAAGTGGTAGAGCGCTAGCCTTCAGTTGAAGAGCTGAGGGACAGTGCCCAGGCCCAGAGTTCAGGCCCATGACAGGACCAAAGAGAG
>NW_012267273.1:645564-653279 GCF_000151885.1 Dipodomys ordii | reverse complement strand
CCCATGATTTGCCAATAGGGGAGATTTCATATCATCTATCCCTTCCACCTTATTTGATTATGTTCTAGTATTTGATATATATGATTTGGGTTTTGGTGGTAACCAACAATGTAACAGAGTCTCCTTTTGGCTACATTTGCTTTATTTTTGTTGTTTTTGAAGAAATAGTAAACCAAAATGATGAAAAAAACTAAACATCATTGTAGTTAACAAATATGAAATAACTTTTGGTGAGAAAAACATCAAAACTAAATTATATTGACTTGGGTGCTGGTGGCTCACACCAGTAATCCTAGCTACACAGGAGGCTGAAATCTGATGATTGAGGTTTGAAGACAGGTTTGGACAGACAAATCTGAGAAACTTTTCTCTCCTACTAATCATCAAAATGCCAGAAGTGGAGTGTGATTCAAGTGGTTAGACTGCCAGCCTTGAGCAAAAGAGCTAAGCAAGAGTGTGAGGCCATGAATTCAAGCACTTTTAGCAGAACACACAAAAATAAATAACTACACAAATAACTACACAAATACAAAAATATAATAGAACAAATAATGTTATACTCATGTTTATCATAATACTCTTCACAACAATCAAGCTGTGGAGTCAGTGCAGGTTGCCACCAGCAGGTAAATGGCTAAGAAAATCTGTGTGTGTGTGTATACATATATATGGTTTTCTTTTATCCATAAAAAGAATAAAAACCTGTTGTTGATGGGGAAATAAGTGGATCTAGAGAGTAACACAGAAAGACAGGTAGCATATCTTTTCTATCTTATGTAAAGCAAAAAACCAAAATAAAATAACAACAAAAACCCTGAAAGCTCCAGAGATATTCTTACAGAAAGGAAGGATAAATACAGAAAGCAATATGCACGTATAAAATAGTTGTAATAAAAGTGTTACATTTAACTCAATGCAGATATTAAACATATTCACAAGAACCTAACACTGTCTGAGGTGAATAATAATTATTGAGAGTAATAATAAGTCGTATAGTGATTCTTACCAGGCCACCACCAATCACAATGATTTTTTTCCTTTCTGCTTGAGACGAGTCCATAACTGGCCAAGGTGGGTCTTGCCTCTGTCACGTAAGGAACTCTCTTCTGCCCACTGACTTCTCGGGTCTTTTTATGCCAGAAGCTCAATGAGGGCCTATGAACCTGCAGCAATGTTTGGTCAAGGGCTATCTTCCTTTGTTACCATTTAACCCATTAGAAGCTCAAAGTACAACCAGCTCAGCTTTAAGCTAAAAAGAAAATGCATGGCAATAACCAAAGTTGGAAACTCCAATTAAGTGAAAACACTGGCTTGTGAGTAAGACACAGACTAAAACAAAACAAAATGGTCAGATGGCTTTTCTTCTTCTTCTTTTCCAGCATCAAGTAGTTTCATTCTCAGTCACGAAGGGCCATGAGACTTCCTCTTGTTGGAGGTCTCAGAGCAGCTCCTATTTCCATTAGAGAGCAAGGTGATACATTTGATCAACATAGTCATGGATTATTCTTATTATGAAGACCAACCAAGACTTGCCCCTAAAATATATATCTTTATGGATCTTCTTAAGCCTATGGAATTTTTTAGGGGAGTGGACAAATCTTAACTAATATTCTCTTGAGCAAGATTTTATGGTGTAACTGGCCATACTTCCTTTTTAAAATAGCATTGGTAGGTAAAACATTTAAAATCTCACCCATGATTTGCCAATAGGGGAGATTTCATATCATCTATCCCTTCCACCTTATTTGATTATGTTCTAGTATTTGATATATATGATTTGGGTTTTGTGTATATTTGAATTGTAGTTTTCTACAATATAATATGGTATAAAATAAGATTAAGATAAATAACAAGTAATAATAAAGAAAGAATAAAATTGTCAATGAAGATGTTTTTGTAGTAAGAACACAAAGAATTCAGAATGGTTTTTCAAGTAACCAGGAATTTTAATGTCATTCAACAGTGCCCTCTGGTGGATAGCTATGCTTAGAGTTGCTGAAACATTTTTTGTTGGGTATTTTCATTTATTTATTTTGAATATTCCTATGGTCTGATAATTAAGACATCAAATGGGATAGAGTGAATAGTAATTCTTCTATTTCTGTTTCTTTGAGAACTTAGTTTTCTTGCCCACAGTCAACCACTGGGCATCCTAGTTTTGTTTTTGTTTTGTGAGTGTGCTGGTACTGGGGTTCTGCCCATTAGTATTCTCATTCAGGCTTGCTCTCTATAATCTGAGCCACAGTTTCACTTCTTCTTTTTGTGGTTAACTGGAAATTACACTTTCATAGACTTTCTTGCCTAGGCTATCTCAGCTTTTGAGTAGCTAAGATTATATAAGTGAGTAGTTAGTTACTTGTGCTGGGCCTCTTTGACTCCCTTCCTCCTCTCTCCCTCCTTTCTTCCTTCCTTCTTCTCTCTGTCCTTTCTTTTAAAATATAAATGGGGGCATTTAAAAAAATTTTGGGGTCCGGTCGTGGGGCCTGAACTCTGGGCCTGGGTGCTGTCCGTCAGCTCTTCATTTCAAAGTTAGCACTCTACCACTTGAGCCACAGCGCCACTTCTGGCTTTTTTTTTTCCTGCTTATGTGGTGGTGAGGAATCGAACCCAGGGCCTCAAGCGTGCAAGGCGAGTGCTCTACCACTGAGTCACCTTCCCAGCCCAATGGTGGCAATTTTTATACTCATTTCCTCATCCTGTTATTTCCAAGATTAAGAAACATATATACAGGGCTGGGATTATACTCATTTCCTCATCCGTTATTTCCAAGATTAAGAAACATATATATAGGGCTGGGAAGGTGGCTCAGTGGTAGAGTGCTTGCCTTGCATGCATGAGGCCTTGGGTTCGATTCCTCAGCACCACATAAGCAAAAAAAAAACTTTCTAAAAACTTTATTAAGATGATTCGCTACAACATAAAAAGTTAAAGCACATAAAACACAAATGTTCAGATACAGAAAGGAACATCTCCAGTATCCCAGAAGTTGGCATGTCCATTTCCCAGCATTCCTCCTTCATAAAGGTCATACACATCACCTGATCACTTCCTTGCTTTCATTTATAATTGCACTACACTACAGCCATCTCCAACATAGTTTAGTCTTTCCTTCTTTTGACCTTTGCAACAAATGGACTCACTGTTTTCTTTTGCTTTAACCAATTGCTTCTTTTTCTTAATACTGTGCTTCTTAAGACTCATCTGCATTGTTGCATGTAACTCTGGTTCATTAATTTTCCTTGTCATTTTATTATTGATCCATGTTACTGCTTGTGGGCACCTGAATGCTTCCAGTGATTTAACATCCACCAAGTAATGATGCTATGAGCATTCTTGCATTTACAACAAAAATGCACATATGATTACCTCTAGCATTTATATGCTGGTTAGGCATTTTTTAACTTTATTAATTTAGTTGAAGTTATATTCTACAATAATGTACCAACTTTAGTTGCATGTGCACACACACACACACACACACACACACACACACGTGCCAACGATGACATTGGGGCTGAAGAATAGGGTGATGAGAATATATATATTCTCATAGATATATGTATATATATTCCCACATATATATTCTCATCACCCTATTCTTTCCACCCCAACCTCATCACCCTGGGTACTACTTGAATTTCTAGTTTTTGTCAGTCTGGTGAATATGGGGTATGTCTCTCTGGCTAATTTGCAATCCTTTGATTAATGAAGTTGAGATCCTTTATTCTTGTTTCTTGCTATTTATTTTGCTTGTACATAGACAATGTTCATGGGGGTGGGATTGGTTGTCTTTTTAAATTCTCATTGGATATGAGCTTTATTATTCATATATATTGTAAATAATTTCTTAGCTACTGTAGTTTGCCTTGCTTTTTTCCCCCAGTCCTGGAACTTGAACTCAGGGCCTGGGCACTATCCCTGAGCTCCTTTTGCTCAAGGCTAGCACTCTACCATGCCACTTCCAGCTTTTTCTATTTATGTGGTACTGAGGAATCGAACCCAGGGTTTCATGCATACTAGCCAAGTACTCTACCACTAAGCCATATTCCCAGCCCCTGACTTAATTTTTGATAAAAATATATTCTTCTTTTGATAAAAATATATTCTTGATTTTAATATATTCATATGTATCCATCTTCTTCTTTGGGATACTAGTTAACATGTCACACCTTACAATTATTTTCATAATCTTGAGAGTATAAAGATATTCATCTACGTTGTCTTTTAAGAATCAGTTAATTTATCCTTCATTTATAGGACGATATTTATATAGAGTTGGTTTTTAATGTATGCTGTGATGTAGAAGGTAAATTTGATTGTTTGCAAAGGAATACTAAGTAATTTCTAGTGCTACTAAGTGAAAACTTCTCCCTTTTCTACAAGTACTTTTGCCCCACGAGTATTTTTCACATGTGCAAGTCTGGGTCAGGTTTGCATTCTAGTTCATTCCAGTTTATCTTATATCCTAATCTATACCAATGCCAATGTAACAGCCAAATTGCCATAGCTTGAAAATAATCTTGGCTTTTGTGTGTGTGCAAGAGTGATGGTTTTTACATTTTATTTTTTTGCTGGGATGAGGGATTGAACTTTGTTCTCATTCACCTTGTTTGTTATGCTAGCTAGTACTCTACTACTTGAACCATGCTTCCAGTCCTGCACTTTGCTAGTTATTTCAGAGATGGAGTCTCACTTCAGACTGTTCTGCCCAGGCTGACTTTGAACATGAATTTTCTGGATCTCTACCTCCTGACTAGCTAGGATTACAGGCATTAGCTGCAGACCCATCTAATCTCTGATATCCTAATCAACTTGTCTACCTTGGTCTATAGTAGTTTCTTGATTATTTGTTGTCCTGTTCATTTTCTCTAAGTTTTAAAATAAGTTTGTTAATTACATACCAAATGAATAAATAAAACCAAGAAACAAACTTTCAGGATTTTGTTTTTGGTAGGGGAAGTTTCTTTGAATTTACAGCTGTAGTTAGAAAGAATAATATTTTTAATCTGAGTTTTACAGTCCCTGAAGACAACATTATTGGTAAAAAAAAAAAAAAGAATCTTTTACTTTGATCAATTCTGACATACTTTCAGTCACTATCTTTCCAAATATTGTTTATTTTTATATTGTTTATCCTTTTATCTGTATTTTTATCTTGTGTTGTGCTTCAATTATGGAGAGTTTCTGTTTATGTATGATTGAGTTTACAAACTCTGTTTTCTTCTCTGCTATTTACTTGTTTAGTGAGTTTAGTTAGTTCATTTTATTTTTTTTTTTGAGATAGACCTTCTTTCATAATCCAGAGTGGTCTCAAACTTTAGTCTCCTGAGTGCCAAGATTATACATGTGCCCAGCTAGTACTTTATTTCATTATATAATCTATTGGGAGTCATCTCACAAATGACTTAGAAAATGGCTGAAGGGTGTAGCTCAATGGTAGAGCACTTGTGTTGTATTCAATACCTCTGGATTCAATCCATCACCACAAATAAATAAATAAATCTAGATGAACTGATGTTCTGATATTGAAGTTGACCATCAAATGTTAATAATTAATGTATATCTAGATTATTTATGAAGTGGGTTAAATAATCATTATTTGCTATTTATTGGCCTAAATAAATCACATATCAAACAAATACTTGAAATAAGAGATTAATAATGAATCATGCAGTTCTGTACAACTTGTAAACAATATGTCAATCTGTAAGATAAGATTGCTATCACTTTGGTAAGAAGTCCTGACTGCTTTTATTTTTCTTTGTACCAGTCATGGAGCTTTAACTCAGGGCCTGCACACAGTTCCAGCATTTTTGCTCAAGGATAACACTCTATCACTTGAGCACAGCTCCACTACTGGTTTTTAGGTAGTTAATTCAAGAAAGAAGTCTCACAGACTTTCCAACTTGGGCTGGTTTGATCCTGAATCCTCAGCTCTCAGTTTCCAAGAAACTAGGATTACTGGTGTGAACCACCAGAACCCGGCTCTTCGGTTCACTCTTACAATAGATAAATTTATTTTGTATTCTTATCTCTTATGATTTCCCCAATTTCAGTAAAACATTTCTTCAGAGGTGACATTTTTCATATCTTATGTTGCTTTTTTTTTGGACAGCTCAAATCTAAGTAAACTTGAATTAATAAAAAGGCTACATTCTATAATAACACATAAATCCTTTGGCTTTGATATGCTTTGGGAAGGAAAAGGAGTTAACTCCTCTTTGTGGTGTGTGTGTGTGTGTGTGTGTGTGTGTGTGTGTGTATGTTTCAGTCCTGGGGCTTGAACTCAGGTCTTAATTGTTGTCCCAGAAGTTTTTTACTCAAGGTTATTGCTCTACCAACTGTGAGCCTCAGATCTCAGCCTCCTGGGTAGCTAGGTATGAGCCACAAATAGTGTCCTGTTTGACAGTTAACTTTTTGCATGAGGTTAGAGAAAACAAATCTGAGAACAATGACATAGCTGATGACTTTTAGAAATGGAAAACAGCTGGGTACTTATGACATATGCCTACACTCCTAGTTATCTTGCCTATAGTCGGAAAGATCTTGGTTCAAAATCAGCCCCAGTAGAAAAGCTCATAAGACTCCATTATCAATTAACTAGCTAAAAATATGTTTTTTACATTTTTATTGTAGAAATGTTGTACAGAGGGGTTACAGTTACATGAGTAGGGTAATGAGTACATTTCATAGCGAGCATTATTCCTCAAAAAATTCCACATAGTGCTTCCTCATCAATCCCACTAGCTAAAAATATTGATTAGAGATATAGTTCAATTTCGAGAGCACATGACCATGAGGTCAAAATTTCAGTACTGACACACAAAGGAAAGGGAAAATAACATGTAATGCCTGGTAAGCAAGTTTAAACAAGGTGCAATGGCGATTGAATCACAGGTTTGATCGTGGCCAGTTTTTCCTCTATTTTTTCCTAAAAGTCAAGTAAAGACACTGCTTTATAGATGCTTCTGGAAAATGAGATATGGCCACCTTTTTTCTCCAGGAGGTTCTTTTGAGGGACTAGAAGAATTAATAGTCTAGTTTCCTCTATTTTCTCTGCCTGAGACAGTTGAGTCTGGAGGACAAGTTAAGGATTAATAGTTAACTTGTGTCAATAGCAGCAAGCATGGTGTCTGAATTGGGATTAGATATTAGTTAATCACTACAAAATGTGTTCACACAGCAGAATAACTAGAGGCACATGTTTTACATCAGACACTCAATTTCTACTTGCTCCTAGATACACACACACACACACACACACACACACACACACACACACACACACACACACACACACACACCAAATATTGATGTGAGTAATAAAAATGACAAAAACTGCACTGTTTGCTCTGCTGCTTTCGTCATTTGGCTACTGTGAAAGTTGACAAAACAGTTTCACTTTGACCAGCTTGCTCAAGAATCATTATTCCTTTAATCAGACCCTTTGTACTTGGAGTTCTCTGCCCTGCACACTCCTTAGTCTCCTCCTTGACTGCCTCTCTTTACTGAAGTCTCAGCTCTAAAGATTACCTTATCCTCTCTCATTGTCTAACTCTGTGTGTGTGTGTGTGTGTGTGTGTGTGTGTGTGTGTGTACTCTGAAGGGCTAGTCAGGGAACTGGAAAACTTAGTGGCTGAGAATAGGGTTTGGATGTTGATAAGGAATCATTTTGTGGAATGACTTGTGATATATAACAGGGTCTTGCTGAGCCA